>NW_011934441.1:46539-149695 GCF_000733215.1 Auxenochlorella protothecoides
GGTCGGGGTGGGGTGGGGGGGGGGACTTGGGGGCCGAGTGGGAGGCGTGGGAAGATCGTTTCAGCCTTCGGCGGCAAGCGAGATGTGGGCTCGAGGGATCGGTGCGCCGGCCCCCTCCTGAGCTGCGGCGGAGCGGAACTCCGATGCCCGCACGCGCCTCCGCCGCGCTGCCGTGCCTGGGCGTCCTGCGATGGCATGCAGCCCTGAGTGCCCCGCCCGCCCCGTGCATCCCAAGACTCACCCCTCTCCTCCACCGACCACCCTCTCCACGGTAGGGCGAGGGCGAGGCGCTGGTCCGCTCCGAGCTGGGCGACCTGGCCACCATATTCAAGGTGGCCCCCGTCACCGGCACCGAGGACCGCGTGTTCAACCAGCTGGCGCGCCTGATCAAGGCCTACCCGGCCCTGCCCCTGGTGGCGGGCGGCGCGCTGCGCCTGCAGCCGGTGTGGGTCCGCGACGTAGCCCAGGCGGTCTTCAACTCGATGCAGGAGGAGGGCGCGGCGGGGAAGACCTATGCGCTGGCGGGACCTGAGGTCCTGACCCTGTCCCAGCTGGCCGACCTGACCTACCACACCATCCGCGAGCCACACAATGTGCTGCCCGTGCCGGAGAGTGAGTGGGGGGACACATTTGTTGATGGACAGGGGGAGGGCGCCCCGGGTCTGCTCTGCCTGGCCTGGTGGTGCCCCGGTGCAGCAGATCCAGCGGGCCGAAGGCGACCTGCCATCGTGCACTCTGGCACTGGTCAGCGCGCGGCCGACCGGGCCGCAAACCTCGAGCGGGGATGGCCAGCGGAACAGAATGTGTGGAGCACAGGACCGGGCAGTCTGCCGGCTTTTCAATCCCCCCTCACAACCCCACCGCTCCTCGTTCAACCCCCTTCCACACACACACACTCACCACCATGAATCGCAGAGCTGGCCGAGCTGGCGTCCCGCCCGCTGGGCTGGCTGGGCACCAAAACGCCCTTCCGCGCCAACCCCTTCTTCTCCTCCGACTCCGTCGCCGAGCTGGCACGCGGCGACTTCACGCTGGCCGCCGCCACCGCCGACCAGCCCCTGCTGACCATTGAGGACCTGGGCGTGGCGCCGCGCCGTGTCACCGAGGGCCACCCCATCGAGTTCCTGCGCTATTACCGCTCCGGCGGCTACGACATGGGCGCGGTGGCCGAGGTGGACTCTGCCCCCACGCCCGCACGCTGGGAGCGGTGATCGCTGGGTGCTGGCGTGGTGCCTGGGCTTGCCGAGGGGCGCGCGCGCTCGGTCTGTAGAAATTGTCACGGATGAGTCAGGGGCCGAGGCCGAGTCAGCTGGAGGGAGGGCGCGGGATGTACGGTCCTCGACACCTGCACCTCGGCTTCATGAACATCCTGTGGGGAAGCAAATTCGTGTTTAAAGACATTCCAACCAAATCGCATCGGCCTCTGATCATGCTGAGGCTGGCCACGGCGAGACTGGGAGCCGTGGGTACGGGAGGGCGGAGCCTGAGCGCCCTCGCCGGCCCGCGAGATCAGGTACACCTGCGCGGCCTCATTTTCCACGGGCACCATGGCGTGTACGAAGAGGTGGGTGGCTGATGATTATGCAGGCAGGCGTCTTGTCTGGTGCGATGGCTGGAGCAAACGGTGGTGTCTGCTTGGAGGACCCCACCGTATGCTTGATTCCCTGCCCCCAAAAACACAAATCGCGATAGGAGCGCAAGCTGGGCCAGAAGTTCAGGATCGACGTGACCCTGGACACCTGCTTGGCTGATGCCGGCAAAAGCGACGACCTCAAGGATGCCATCAACTATGCCATCATCTACAAGTCCGTGTTCAGGGTTTTTGGTATGGAGGGTGCAATTTACAACTCCAACCCTGCTGTCATGCTGCACGATCTACAGCGCGGCCTCCGTAACATCAAGCATGTTACTGCAGCCTCTGTAGCCTCAAGCATTCCCCATCCACGTCTGCCCGCAGGACGGTGGAGGGTGTGGTCACTGGCCCGCCGGCCCAGCTTCTGGAGTGCGTGGCGGAGCGCATCGCCTCCGCCATCCTTTCCTCCCAGTCCCGCGTCAACGGCGTGCGCGTGGAGGTGGCCAAGCCGCACGTGGCCGTGGGTGGTGTGGTGGAGGGCCTGGGCATCTCCATCTACCGGCCCCGGGTGGCTGTGTGAGTGCAGGCCTTAGAAAATTGGGCATGCGCCAAAGGGGTGTTTCCGCGGCGCTGGGCTGCAGCTGCCGCTGGTTGCGGCATGCGGCGGCCCCACCAGCAGCGCGGCTTGGCAAATCAAGGCCTGGCCTTGCTCGGCGGCGCACACCAGCACTGGGTGCTGCCTGGAGGCTGCTGCGCTCGTGCCTGGGGGATCAAGCACAGGCAGCCTGTCGGAAGCGCTGCACACGACCACGGCTTGCACGGACGTGCCTGCCCTCTCCAGCGACAGCTGTGGCTCGTTGGGTCATACCCGCCCCGGGCATCGACGGTCAGGAGGGCCACTGCCCGCATCCCGTCCGGCTGCATGCGCCGTGCGCACGGCGCTCGGCGTCTGGTGCGCCTCGCTCGTAGGACTGCGGACGACCCCCAGTCAGGCGCGGGGCACAGCCAACAAGCGCAGCACCAGCCGCTGCTCCCGGGCCTGGTTCTCCCGCGTCTGGACCGTGAGGTAGCCCGCGAATCGGGGCCCGAGGTCCACCTGCCCCGTGGCCTGGCCGTCGCCCATGCGCCGCAGGTCGTTCTGCGGGGCGGGGGCCAGTGGGCGGGTGTGTTTGACGCGCTCTCAGGGCGCCGTGCCTGGGACCTTGTGTCTTGTAACGTCGGGGAAGCAGTGGACGTTGCGTACAGGACTGAGGAGACGGGCACGATCTCGGCCTGACTCAACAAGCAAGGAGTCGGGTCGGCGGGCCAGGTGTTGACATGGACACTCGGTCCACAGTGCAAACCACCAGACAGGAGCGCACACAGGCACGCGCCGCTTCCCCAATCGCCCAGTGCCCAGGGCCCTGATCCCCATCCCAGGCACCCCCCCTCGCCCTCCCACCCATCGCACCTCCCCCTGCGGGCCAAACTCCTTGACTAGCAGCCTGACCACGAGCGCCCCCGGCCGCGCCAGCAGGCCCGCCAGCTTGCGCGCCTCCGCCTGCCCGATGAGGAAGGACTCGATGACCATGGCCTCCACGCCAAACCCCGCCCGCCCCGCCTGCTCCGCCGTGGCGTACGCGTCCACGGTGCAGAGCAGCGCGGGCGCCGCGCCCCGCACCCGGTCCGCCATGCGCAGCTGGCCATGCCAGACGAGGACGGGGGGCGTCGATGGCGCGACCCCGGGGCCGGCGGCAGGGGCTGGCGCCGTCGCGGCGGGGCCTAGCATGGGAACCGGCGCCTGCGTGGCCGGCAGGTGGGGCGGCGTCCCGCCGGCGCGCGGCGCCGCACCGGGCGGCCCCCCCCGGGCCGCACCAGGGACAATCGCAGGCGGCGACCCCGCCTGGTACAGTGCGCCCAGCGGGGAGCGGGCAGGGGGCACGGCCTGAGGCAAGGGGAGGGACCCCGGGCCGGAGCCGGCCACGCCCGCCGAGGCGGGGCCCTCGTACAGCCCCGGCGAGGCGGCGGCCAGGCTGGCATGCGCCGGGTTGGCGGCGGCCGACAGCGCAGACAGCGTCTCGCTTGGGCCGTTGATCAGCTCTGAGTTCATCACGTCCCAGAAGCCGCCGGGGGAGACATCGGCCAGCGCGGGGGAGGCAGCGGCGGTGGCTGGCAGGGCGGGCCCGGCGGCCGCGGCGGCGGCCGCGACGGGGGCCGCGGCGGGGGCCTGGGGCGCTGGTGCCGGCGCCGGCGGGGCGGACCTGCCGCCGCCCGCCACGCTGGCCTGGCCCGAGGACTGCTCCCGGCCCCGCACCCCGCTCTGCTTCTGCAGCAGGCGCAGCGCGCTCTCCCAGAAGGGGAAGAAAGCGAGGCTGTTGCCGCGCGTGACGACGTGGGACTTGGCCAGCGCGGAGCGGGCCTTGGCTGCCTCCATGAGCGCAGTGGTGCTGTCTATCCAGTCCAGCTGCGTGCGATTGTGCTCCGGGGAGGGGAGAGGTCAGGGGAGAGAACGCGCCAGGAGGGGTGCAGGAAGGGGTATGAGGACTTGGGAATTCGGTGTTGAGTCCATGTGCTGGAGGACATCACATACCCATGCCCAAGTTTCCACATGCACCATGGCCGCACCCCGCCACCCACCGGAGCGTCGGAGATCATGTTGAGGAGGTGCCAGAGGAGGGCGTGCCGGATGAGGGGCTTCTCACGCCGTGTGGCCATGGCCAGGTGGAAGCGGTGCCTCTGAAAAGCGCAACACAGCTCAGAGGCCGTGGCAAGGTGCTGACATCCTGTCACCTGTGAGAGGGCATGGAGAATGGGGGATCGCAGCTGTGTGACGAGGAACGCGAGCACGGCGGAGAGGTATGAGCTTAGGCCAGAGCAGCGGGGAGCACTACCCTGGCCACTAGCCCAGGCTGCATATGATTCATGACGATGCCATCACTGGTGCTTCGCGCATGGGCGCCAGGGGCATGGCATGAATCGCCGTGCAGGCTGCAGCTCATGCACATGCCCATGCAATGGCAGCTCACTCAGTATTGCACACATAATTTTGGTTGAACATGACACTTCACCTCCCTTGTCCCCACACCAAAATTCCCGTGCCTTTCCCCCTCACCTTGCCGCAGTCCTGGGGGTATGGCCATTCGACGGGGTGCGGCCCAGGTTCCGAGATGAGACACATCAGGCAGTGGTTGGCGGGGGAGGGCAGGGTGCTGGGCACGCCAAAAAGGCAGGCCACGGCGAGGAGGGCCGGGGCGAGTGCCAGGCCTTTGCCATTGCCGCCGCCGCAGAAGTCGATGCCATCCAACCAGCGCCGGAGCTCCTGGGTGTCCCGGGTCCACTGGCTGGACAGGACCTCATTGACGCTGGCGTGGAAGAGGGGTGAGTGGTGGACGTAGAGTCGTGCAGGCGTGAGGATGGCATATGATTGGCACCGCCCGCGGGACTGGTGTGCAGGGCGCAAGCATGGGGGCCAGTGCAGGAGGTGCAGCACCTTCACCACTGCGCACCTCATCCCTGGCACGCCCACGAGGACCAGGGCCAGCTCGGAGGTGGGGGAGGCGTCCAAGGCACGCAGGATGGGCTCCACGATGTTGATGCGAATGTCCCGCCACTGATCCTTGTGCCGCGTGGTGGTCTCAACCAGCAGGCAAAGCCGCGTGGCCATCCCAGCAAGTTCCCTGATCAACAATCACATCGCGTTTTATGGTAGATTAACAAGGCTGGTGTACGCTGGGATTGCCAAATTGGACATGTAATGCGCATGTTTCGAGTGTTTGGCCGGTGGTTCCTTCACACTGCCGACACTTCGAGAGCAGCCCTTGGATACTGCCCGAACTTGGTCGTCCCGGGACAATACAAATTACACAGTCTAATGTCACCCGGGGAATCCATGGGTAAACAAGGGCTGAGAACACTGATCACCACTTGATCGGGCGCCGAGTGACTCCCGCTCGGCGGGACACATTTTGCAACATCACATAGCGTTACCTGGTTTAGTAGAGGCTGGGAACGCACCGCACGAGGCAGATATTCATGCTTTACCTTATCACAGCATTAGGATGTCGAGTGCAGGGGCATTAGAATGCAATCGACACACATCCGTCATACCCGGTTCCCCTGGTGAGACCCGTGGAGACCTAGGGAACTGCTCACATCCTTCACCCTCCCCAGGGCGACCATGTGCCCCTCATACGCTGTATACCTGGATGCTAGCCTAGTTGTAGATAATATATGGGTTCTGCAGCAGGTGCAAGGTCTCCCTAGCCTTCATCTACCTGCTGAAGCAGTCCGCCGACTCACGCCACTCCCCCCTGTCAAGTTGAGAGCAAATGCGTCATGCTCTGTCGTGAATGTGTCATTCAAAGGATATGCTCTCCGCCTAGTAAGCGGGCAGCACAGGCAGCACGGCTTCCGTCAGGGTCTTATAAAGTGCGCTCCTCCAGTGTTCCCTCCTCCATACTGCAGATGACCTGTGCCGCCATCCTCTTTTGTGTTCCTCTTTCAACTTTGGATCGCCCTCTGGTGGCGGGGAGGGGTTGCCAGGGATGTTCAGGAGGGGCGGTGGTGCGCTGTGACTATCAACAAGGTGTAGGGTGGTGGTTCTGACCGGTCCTCGTGTGTCAGGCTCTTTAGATGTTGAAGCCAGGTTTTGCGAGGTAAGAAGTGGCAGGTCTGACACTGGTCCCGGCTCCCTTCCCTGCCTCCTGCCTGTGCCGGCCTTGAATGCCGAGATGAGCCCTGTGTCAGTGTGTAAACAGTTGAATTATTCAACAGCTCATCCCAAAGCAGAAGTGATGGGCAGACGGTGTGACATTGGGGTGAAGCATGGACGGTAGTATTCCGGAACAGAGATACCATGCACATCTCGCGGCTCACCTCTATCCGCTGCAGTCTCCTTGTTCTCGTGCACACCACCCGCATGCATTCAAGATCTTCCTGGACGGTGCCCATTCTCAACCCCAGGAAGCAGTGCAGATGGTAGTGGGCAAGGTTTGCCAGACTTTGTTGCTGTGCTGGCATGACACATCCATCCCTCGCAACCGTGGGCCTAATTCGAATCCTTGTACTCAGGTTTGCATGTAATACGGGTACACAAATCTTACTTGGTTGAACGCCGCGACGGCTGGCGGCGCGGTGGTCGTGTGCCGGGCAGCCCTGAGCCCATCCTGGCACCTCCTGGGGCCTGGCCTTTTGGGCGGGGTAGCTGTTTTCCCTGGGGTGCCATAGCTCATACCCTGATCATGAAAGTCGCCATGTGATGCATCCACACAAGCTAACGGGGTTTAGGCAGCTGGTATATGCAGAACTGGCCTAGGTGCGGTGCGGCTTGGTGGCGGGTTCCACGGCCAAGCTGGTCGTGAACCTGCAGCCCTGCGAAGCGCTGTGAGTGAGGGTCTGGCGCGGGGTCGGACTGCCCCCCATAGTTCATATCTTGAGGGGCCATCGATTCACAGTATAGCATTCACTGCCTGGCCTATCCATCAGGTAAGGCAAGCGCAACGCCACTTCTAGGCTCATGAGTGGATGTCTACGTAGTTGCTCTACGGCAGGGAAATCGCCGTGGAACTACTGCACGGAGCATACTTCAATTCCTTCGGCTCGTGGTTGTAGCGATTCTCATATATTACACTTTGATTCGAGACGTTTGATGGAGTTTCCTATGTACCATCATGCTCCGCAGTTCCTGACGCAAGACGTTGTACAAGGTTACCGGCCGGGTCATCCGGATGCGGAGGTGCCGTTTCTGAGGGCGGCGATCAGGAGTAAAAAAGCGACCATCCTCACCGGGTGACTTGTTGGTGTCCAAGAGATGCCGAGGCCTGCGAGAAGAATGTGTAATGTGCTGGTTGGGTTTGCATCCCATGCGAGATGTGTACTTGTACTTAACGCCGCGTTCACACTGCCTCCGTTTGACCATGGCTACCAGCTGGGCCTCTCCGGATTCCCACGGTGAGCATCTCCCGCGCCGCCCGCGATACCCTTGCAACATGAATGATCAAAGTGCAGGAGCATGATGGGCTGATCTCCACCCTTGCGTCATAGTACTCGACCGATGTGCAGCAAACGAAGGGTATGCTGACGCAAAGGCAACGTCATTCACCCTGATGGCAATGACATCAAACATTCGGAACAGTGATAGCGCGGCGGGGTGCGGGCTGTCGCCGACCGTCGGGAAGCCTCTCTTCCTGACTGAGCTTGTGCTCCTTCTGACCAGATGCGCCCTCGCGGTGCGTGGGAGATCTCGCTGGTCGATATCGATCCCGCGTCATCCGCACCGCGCTTGCCGCTTCTCCACTCACTTCCCCAGCTTCCTCGACCACCGCAGGCCACATGCAGCACCACTTTCGTGGCGCTTCCCAGTGCAATGTGAGGCTTCTGCTTTGTTCGTTGGGGGGAGGAGAGAGCGGGGGGGTTAGGTGCGTCACCCTTGCTGTCACTGTCCACACAAAGCCCTCGCGCACATCGTTCCGGTCGAGCCCGGGTCCCTACGCAGCTCTCTCCAGGGCCGACAGACCTGCTCCTTTTGTCACGCACGTACAGATTGTAAATGAGATGGCCACTAGCGCATGTCTCTTCCCGACCCTTCATCAACAATTCGCGCATACATACGGTTCCCTTGCAGCCTGGGAGCCGATGTGTATCTGACAACGGTCGACAGTGCAGATGCCATCTGCAAGCAAGTAACGCATGGTTGGTTGTTTGTACCAGAGCATGTGCTTGCACATCACTGGGCTTGCCTACGTGAAACAACCATCAAGCAGCTGCAGCATCTCACATGGTATGCACACCTCCATCTATACACGTCCACCCTCCACAAATTGAAGGCACAAGGGCTTCAGCAAAGCGGGGTCCGTTCGCACTTCAACCCTGAGTGCTGTGGGACTGTCCATGCCAGCCATCCGTGTGCGCAACTTGGAGATCCTGAATTCTGGCGCCACGTTGGTCCTTACCGCCGTGGAGTGCCTGAAGCCGGGCAAGAAGGCTTGCACGGCAGACGGCAACGGCAACATTGGCTCTGGCAACAAGGGCAAGAACAACTTTGGCACGAAGAATGTTGGGAATAACAACATTGGTGAGTGATGAGTGGAGTAATTTTGCTATGCAAGGTGTGCACAGCAGCTGCATGTTCCATCAAAAGAGCTCAACATTTGAGTCTCTGCTACCTTCTGCAGGTAATTCCAATAGGGGTAATGCCAACCGGGGAAATAACAACGAGGGTACCGGCCACCATTGCTTCAACATGTCTGGGAGCCGCAAGAATCTGAAGGGTTGCAGCCTGCTCGAGTGCCGGAAGTATGCATGGGTCCTTGGATTTCCACCCCACCCCCGCCAAGAAGTCTCCACCGCCGCCTACGAAGAAGTCTCCACCACCGCCTGCCAAGAAGTCTCCACCGCCTCCCGCCACGAAGTCTCCACCACCCCCGCCAAGAAGTCTCCACCGCCTCCCGCCAAGAAGTCTCCACCGCCTCCTGCCAGGACGTCTCCTCCCCCACCTGCCAAGTCGTCTCCTCCCCCACCTGCCAAGACGTCTCCTTCCCCACCTTCAAGCCCGAGCCCTCCACCTCCCAGCCCCTCTCCTCCTCCCAGCCCCTCTCCTCCACCCAGCCCCCCTCCTCCACCCAGCCCCCCTCCTCCACCCACGCCCCCTCCTCCACCCAGCCCCCTCCATCACCACTTCCACCACCCCCACCAAGCCCCTCTCCTCCACCCTCACCGCCACGTACGTCAGCCACAGTCGAATTCAGTGCTGCCTCGAGTGACTCGGTGGACATCACTTGTGCTGTCACCACAGTGGGTTATGTACCCAACTTCATGAAGTGGGGACTGTACACATCAGCCTTATCCTATCTTGGCGGTGATAGTAGGGTGAGTACTTCCGCTGTTACCACCATCACTCTGAAGGGACAACCTCAGGGGATAGCAACAAAGTATTCCATTGGCTCCGCAAGTATCTATACATCTGAGCTCAAGGAAGTTCTACCGCTTACTCTGTTGAATCCTTCACCCCCCCCTCTGGGACCCTCTCCACCACCACCAATATTTGGGTCCATCAGCGGGAGTGTTACCAACGACGGGAATGACTTCTCATTAAGGTAAACATCGTAGGCTTCACACCCACCGGTGTCAACTGCGCTTTTCTCACTGCAGATGGTGTTCCTTTGCGAGTTGTCCAGAAAGCTTATGAGAGCACGCCGATGACTTGGACCATCACGCTGGAATCCAGTGAGATAGTTCTTGCACCCTATGCCCAAGTAGTGGCGTACAAGCAAGGGGTTGGCGCTTCGGATGCTCTAACCCTGAAATGGTAGGCCTGATATGCTGCTGAAATCACACCCAAGGTAGCCTCTGCCCCTTAGAACATCACGAACGTCTGCAATTTGATAACAGGGGAACTCCTGTGGTACATTTGCCATGCGTTCTGTTCCTGGTCCAGAGCCATCCATGCCCTTGCGCAGGCTTACTTACCCACCTGTCCCTGCATTCCTCCTAAAGTATTGCCTGATCGTGTTTCCAGGCTTGCCTGCATTGTAAGCAATCAGTGGCATTGGAGCAAGAGCGGTTGGTCGCGAGTCTCGATTCGCTCATCCACACCACTTCATTAAAGCATTCGTCCGGACCAGACGCTGATACAATTCACTGTGAGGTGTAGTGGTGAGTCAGGTTGCTACACACAGTACAGACGACTTTGATCCCAATCAGAAGACCCAGTCCCGATGGGGATAAGGCCTCGAGACGACCTGTGCTGGGGTTTTTAACCTGAGTGCACTTTGGCTTGAGACCTTTTCGGGGCGAGTCACAAAACCCAAACAACCGCCATTTAAACCTTACCCATGGCCAAGTCTCTAGAAGTAATCGTCAATCGATTGACCGGGGCCCAAGGGTTCGAGCGAACACAGGACCCCGGCCACTCCGCGTGACCCTGTCCCGGCTCACGGGGGTGTGAACGCGCACCGCACAGGGCATATTACCCCGTCTGTTCGTCATTGATACGGTGAAACTTCCAGTGCAAGGGCATGGAGCGCAGTCTGCACATATCGATCATGCCCACTGCCCCCTGTCGGCTATTAGGAGCCAAAAGATCCCCCCTCGCGCTTCTTTGGGCCCAGATGCAGCTCCACCCCCCACCCACACACACACGCTGCCTGCCTGGATGCTGTCTAGATGCTGACGAAGTGTGAAATTTACAGCAGGTTCACCGCCATCCCATCTTTTAACGTCCACTTGAATTGGTCTGCCGCCCCTTAGTATTGTCCCTCTTGCAAGGGGTATGAGGCAGAGTGCTCTGTCCTTGTGTTGAGCTCATACAGGGCAGCAACCTCTGGCCATGTGGGTAGCACAGGCGACACAGCTTTCGCCAGGGTCTTGTAGAGTTCGTTGTGCCCGTCATGCACTCCCATACCCATGATAAGGGAGATGCCTGGCGCCAGCCACTGGAGTGCCTAGGTGATCATGGGGCTGCCCTTTGATGGCATGACCAGCCCATTTGGGATGTCCATTGGCGTCGGCAATGCATTGTCACTGTCCACGGGGTGGAGAGAGGTTGCACTGTGGATGTTTGGGTCTCTGGCTACCTGGGTGTTGAAGCCAGCCCTCGACATGCGTGCAACCTCCACAGCGCTGGAATACTTTCATGTTACCGAGTAGGTTCAGATGATCTATTGTTGGTGAGTCCCCTGGTCGGGCTCGTTTCCCCCTTACCACCTGTTCCCGCTCTGCTTCGAGTCCACGCTGTCTTGTAACGCCTACGAAACCCGACTCACACACTGCATACAGGATTCCAACCGTAAGATTTCCAGCGCGGGCACATGCAGCAGTCCACCGTTGTGGGGGCTTGCCAGCCCCTACAACATCCTCACCATACACCTCACCACACATCGTGCAGCGATGCTGGCGAAGCAGCACAGTCAGGCTGCAGTATGCAGCACGGGGCGCGCACTGCCGGTGTCGCAGTAGTGCCGAGGGATGATGCCGAGTGTAACCCTTCTGCCTCGATACCTCTTGCCTATGTAGTCCCAGGCGGATGTGGTGGTGGAAGGTAAAAGTGACATTATTGTCAACCTGGTAGATGATAGACTGTCTGCCCTGGGGTGCCAGCTCCAGTCAAGCGGCTGGTTACAGAATCTGCAGTCGTGATTGGGTCTTGCTCATGATACTCCCCCGTACATCCCTCTCTAATATAATACCGTAGGACTCCGAACCGTGTCCAGCGGAAGCGGCCTCTGGCGGCGAGCTGAGCCAATGGCGGCTGAGATCGCTGCCGAATGGGCATATATGAAAGCCACGCTCAACGAGTGCCCAAGGTAACTGGGCTAGTGGGGAGAAGGAGATACACAAGAAGCTGAGAGGAAATTTCGCCACCACCTGCCGCAAGATCATCTTTGCTGGCTTCCTGAAAACGAAGTGGGGGAAGTTGCAAGCTCGTTGGGGAACCGCTGCGGCCGACACCTTACTACATCGTCCTGATCGTTACCGAGCGATCATTCTGGGTGGGCTTTTCTCGCACGTTTTACGCGATCCACCTGGTGGTGGAGTGTGAGCTGCTGAAGTAGACTCGCCCAGGCGGACGCAGATGCGGTGCTGCAACCACTCGACCATACCTTCTTCTACAGGTGACTTTTGTGTCATGATAAAGGGGTATAGCAGCACCGAATATCGTGCCATCATTGGTTGAACGAGAAAGGGGGCCTCCCGGGTTTGCTTGTGAGGTCTGCTGGATGGACAAATAATGTATGCTGCCACCCTTCAAACTCCTCCAATATGGGAATGGCGTGGAGATCAGCAAGCAGTCCGCCCAAGAAAACTGCCGATGCCTTGTGGGGCCAGGCCAGCCTCCACAACGGTGGACCGATGTATGTGACCCGAATTGGGAGTTTTACAGTTCAGACCCGGAATGCAGTGTGGGGGTCGGGCCTCATTAGACGCGGCAAGGCGGCGTGCACTGGACTCGGTGCAGAGCGGGAACAGGTGGAAGTGGGGTAGCAGGGCCCGGTCAGGGTACACAGACAATACTATGTGATGGTGCTGACAATGTCATCCAGCGATGGCCACAGTGGGCCACCCAATGTGGTGGCATCTTCTTCTGGAGGTCACGGAAGGCGTTTGCAAAGGGTTTGAGGGAGGTGATACTGTAGTTCCTCTCTGCCTCCCGTCATATGTCCTATGCCCGCCGGCTCGGTGACCTCCACTCGGTCTGCCTGGGTGACTCGTCGACCTCGAGCCACTCGGTCAGCCTGGGTGACTCGTTGACCGCGGCATCGATCGCCGCCCTTTCGACAGCAACTTCAACACGGTCAGTTCCTCATCGTATGTCCGTTACGCGGGGCACCTCCTGGAGGTCTTAAGCACCAGGTTGCCGATGAGGGCGCCGCAGGACCCCTCGAAGTGTGTGCATCGGTGCAGAGGCAGCGCGAGGAGAGCAGGGGACGGGTATTGGAGTTGGAGAGCTGTGGGGGGCCGCAGCGCTGGAATACTTTTTCGCTCCTAATGTGATTCATTGATTCCAAAAAATATGAGGTATTAGACTGCCGCTCTAACCAACTGAGCTATGGGGCCGGGACTGTGTGGCCCCAAACGGGCTCGAACCGTTGACCTGCAGCTATCAATCGTGATTTGATATTATGTTGCGTTTTCCGACGCTACATATCCTACCTCATGAGAATGATTGACTCTACCTTATTCCAACTTTGCTGGGCTTCCAACCTGTTCCAAAATTCAGGGCAGGCTTTCTGTCTTGACAGGGTCAGTGGACGTGCATGGTATGGCAGTCAGAGTCAGTGGTATTCTCCGGCCCTGCTGGCCAAACTTTTGGGTCTTCTGGGTCAGCAAATAGTAGCCACCGGCTGCCGCCCCAGCAGAAACTTCCAGCAGAGGCTCGCTTGTGTGCATGTGGAGCTCCCAGGTGCAGTGGCTGGTCCTCAGCCCTCCATCTCTTCATCCTCAATCTTGGGCGCCAGGTAGTACCGCACAAAGCCCATGTCTGCGATGCGGTATTCGACCACAACCGGGAGATCCTTGCTCAGCTTTATTTGCTGCAGTGTTGGGGGAAAGAGAGTGCCTGTGTGTCTGAAGATGGTCCTGGGTCCCCTGAGACAACGGAGCGGCCACCGCGAGCTTTGCACGTGTGCCGTGGGGCGGCACAGCCTTCCCCAAGCATCATCAGGCCAGCGCACCACCATAGGGCTCAATCCTGTGGCCCTGGTGAAGCTGTTGAGATACCGCAACGCAAAGGTGAGCACCACCGGCTCGTTCATGTCGATCACTGTCTGCTCCTCGGATTGCTGGGGGAGAGAACATGGTGGGGAGGAGGTGGAGAGGTCTGTGGGCCATACAAGATATGTCTGCACCAATAAATCTACCATTTGGAGGGACATAGACGCGTCATCAAGGCGCTCATTCATAAAGCAGAGCATTCGAAAAATCGCTTCTGACGCAGTGAAGATCACCTCACAGCCCATCCAGCCAAGATATGGCGCAAAGCTCCAGGTCCTCGCCACCACGACCTAGTAGCTTGCCCACCTTATCAATCGCAGTGTTCTGCCTGCAAATGACACTGGCATTGCCGATGTCACCTGTGGTCGAGAACTTGATGCCGTCCTTGGTCACGCTCATCTCCACTGCGATCAGACAATGGGTAGATGGGGCCGGCGATGAGAACATCATTCTGTATTCGTGTCTCAAGCAATCACACCCTGGTGGCAAGACCTGGGGATCGATAGCCCATGTGGTCACAGATCATTATTCCTGCAGCTCCTTACAACCATCAGCGGCAAGGCAAGTCTGCTTGCACACACCTCTTCCTTGACGTCTTCTGCAAGAAAGCACTCCCCCCCATTTTAAGTGTTGCACAAGCCCCTCTCCGTCACAGAATACCCCCACCTGTGTCGCCGATGGAGCTGAGATCTCGACAGATGCGCTGGAACTCAGCAGAGGGCATGCGCACGGAGGCGGCGTACTCTGTCTCGGGGATGCCAAGGTTCTCGCTACTGATGTCCATGAGCTTGAGCTCGAACTCAGAGACCTTGTCTTGAGCTGGCGCGTGTGGGAAGGGGGGATTGGTGCTGAGGTGTTCTGTTTGCAACAGGAATCCGGGAGCACAGCTGACTGCGTGACATTGAGGAACAATGCTTGCACGCAGATGATGTGCAAAACATTCTGACCCAGGCAGCGGATGCTTCCAACCATACCCGCTGTGCATCACCACCATCCTTACTTGGACTCTCAAAGGTGAAATACACTGTATCGTCTCCATCGTCCGCCTTGATAGTGATGATGTCATCCTTGCCGGCACACCGCAGCATCTTGCTCACGTTGTTCAGATTCATACCCATGGAAAAGGCACGGTCGGCACGGTAGTGCTCGAATCCGTCTGACCTCAGGGACAGAGCCACCAGGGAGACGTGGCTGGAGTCCATGGCCTGCAAACTGACGCCGGTGGCGCCGATCTCCAGGTTGGCCTCCGTCACCAGCTCCCTGGTGGCCTCCAGGATCTGCGACAGGGCGTGTCAGGAGGGGGGTTGCTGGGGAGTCTCGCCCGACCTCCCTCCTGTTACATCCCGATGTGCCCGGCACAGCGACCATGACGGGTGAAGACCCAAGAACCTTGCTGTGGTAAATTCCAGGAGATTGAGCTCTTGTATGGTCAAAACAGAGCGGGCCAGACCGAATGCCCAGTATTCCTACCGGGGTCCCGGACCCGGAGCGCACCTTCTTCAACAGCTCTCCCTGCACCAGGCGTGCTTCAAACATGGTGATCACGATTTTGAGTTACCTATTGTGTACAAATGTGCAACGTGGGAGAGGCGTGTAGCATGCATCTGGCCATTCGCATGGGTGGTAATGGACGTATGGTGGATCGTGCTGCGCGTGAACTCGTTTCGTGGCTCAGAGCACCCCTAGTCACTACCGTGTGGAGTCTATCGCATGCACAAGGCTCCCAGCGAATATAGGAGCAAGAGACAGCTTCATTATAAAGCTGCTGCAATATCATATATGGAAGAGCTATAGTCGTAGTGGATCCTTCGTGGTATACGGCTTCCGTCCGAGGGGATGTTCACTCGACGAATCCTGGCAAGAGTGCCCTGGAGACTCTTTGCGAAACCCACAGGGGTCACGCTCCAGCCCCAAATAGTATGCATGAGGCATTTCTGCCTTCTGAACGATGTCGGCGTCAGGAGGCTGAGCAGCCCCGCCTTCAGCTTGCAGCCAGCCAGGAAAGTGGTTGCAGCGGTGGCACAGAAGCAGCAACAAGCCACAGCCAGCCCTAGCTCCCCCCCCGGCATCAACCTACCGTCCCACTGTATCGGATGTGGCGTCAAGCTACAACAGGACGACCCTGCCGCCCCAGGGTAAGCATGGGAATGTTTGGAAGGACGGCTCCGCATGGGGTAGCATGGCATTGATACCTGCCTCTCTCCCTCCCAGTCTTTAATTTTAATAACTTTCCTCTGCTGAATTCAGGTTCTTTCAAGTGCCCAAGCGACTCTTGGAACAGTCTTCGCCCCGGTTTGACAATGCTGAGGTTTTGGAGGAGGAGGAGTTGTTGGCACACCCTGAGCTGGCAGCAAGCTCATCATTGCCTGAGGCTCCAGATGATGCACCCCCTGCGCCCAAGAGGGACTCCCAGATGGACTTGTTTGACCAAATTATTGATGAGTGGGTGGTGAGTGTGAGAGACCTGATGTGGGATGGGTGGTGTTATACTGTTGCACAGGCATTCGAGAGGTTGCCGAGGATCTGTCAAACAGGATAGCGCTGAGTTAATCACTCCATGGCAAGGTGCACTGCTTGTGCGGTGTATGGAGGGAAATCACGGGACCTACCCCCGCCACCAACCTGCAGCCCAGGAAGAGGACCCCCCTGGAGATCAGGCAGTATGGGGAGCAAGAGGAGGAGAGCGAGGAGGCAGCCATACGCTGTGCACGCTGCCATTCTCTGCAGCACAATGGGTGGGTAGCTTTCAACAGGAATTAAGCAGTGCTTCTGTTGACAGATGTTTGCTGCGTGGAGCAGGGATACATAGCATGCTGCTGTCTGCAATAGCTCCCTTAAGTCATAAGGTTGCATGCAAAACCCGGCCCACCCACCCACATGATCAGGCGCGTTAAGAACGAGGAGGCCGAGGCCATCCTGCCCAGCTTTGACTTTGGCAAGCAGGTGGGGCGTAAGATCGCGCTGACCAAGTTCCGGAAGCAGATGCTGGTGGTCGTGGTGGATGCCGTGGACTTTGACGGCTCCCTCCCCACCACAACCCTCAAGTAAGTGCGGGCTGATCGTGGGCACTTGGGAATTCCAGATGCTCCACTGCGTTGTTGGGCGTCGTGGGGGTGCCTTCTCAAAGGCCTTGGGGGCTGGCAATCATGCATGTACCCCGCGTCCTTCCATGCAAAGTTCCCAAGCACCTGCACCCCCACGCAGTGCCCCCTTCAATTTCCCCTCCCCCCTCCCCACCCCCCCCTTCCCATCCCTCAAAGAACGATCCTGGACTTCCAGCTGACGCGTGCCGACTCCAACCCCACCACCTCCCGCTTCTCCCCCGACTTCTCCTTCCTGCTGGTCATCAACAAGGCCGACCTGCTGCCCGAGTCGCTGCACCGACACCACCTGGAGGCCTGGGCGCGGCAGCGCCTGGCCGCCGCGGGCCTCCCCCGCCCCTCCACCATCGCCGTGGTTTCCTCCCTGCGCGGCTGGGGCGTCAAGGACCTGCTCAACCGCCTGCAGCGCGGTGTGGGCGGCCGCGGCGACGTCTGGGTGGTGGGCACCCAGAACGCGGGCAAAAGCTCGCTGATCAACGCCATGCGCGGCGCGGCGGGGCTGGGGTCCCGCCGCGACGTCACCGCCACGCATGTGCCGGGGACGACCCTGGGCGCCCTGGCTGTGCCGGGGCTCCTCCCCGCCGGCTGCAAGCTGGTCGACACGCCGGGCATGGATCAGGTACACTCCCTGGCCAAGTACCTGCCGGCCAATGAGGTGAGGGAAGGGCTGCCCTGGTGTCAAGTGGGAGGAAGGGGTATGTCCAAGCGCGCCGACAGGTCACAGGGACGGTGCGAGGGGGCAGGAGGTCTGATGTGCATGCAGGGCATGCCCGGTCCTGGGGCCAATGCCAGTGCATGGCAGGTGCTGCTTGAGCATTGTATGAGCTGACGGCAGCCACAGGGGGGGGTTCTGGGATCCCAAAGCCTTCATCCTGTGGGTCCAAAGGCAACCCTGCAAATTCCCTTCACCCACTGGCACACCACTCCGCCCCGCAGCTGAAGATGCTGCAGCCGCGGAGGGCGCTGAAGGGGCGCACCTTCCGCATCTCGCCCGGCAAGTCGGTGCTGCTGGGCGGCCTGGCCCGCATCGACGTCGTGAGCCAGGAGAGAGGGGCCACCCTGTACTTGACCCCGTGGATCAGCGACGAGGTGGCCTGCTACATGGGCAAGACCGAGGGCGTGGCGGAGAGGTAGGTGGGAGGGAACATGCCGTTTGATGCGGTTGCAGTGGGATGGGGGTGTCGGCCGGCAGGTACCCCGGGTGCGCCCACTATCCTGGTGGCATTCCCGTGCTTCACCCTTTATATCCAGTCCCCACTGGCACGAGTGGTGGAGGATGGGGAGACGACAGGGTGCAGCTCACCCATGCCCTCCTTGATATCATCTCGAGCGCCATGCAGGCCTGCCCACTGCCTCAGCCCCACCTCCCACGAATTCACACTCCCACCAGGCGCCAGAAGCACCTGGGCAAGCGGCTGTCCCCTCCCACGGCAAAGTCCGGTCCCACTTTCCCGGAGCTGGTCCCCACGACACTGCACCTGCAGGGGTCGGAGTGGATCCGCAGCACCCGCGACGTCGCCATCGCCGGCCTGGGTTGGGTGGGTGTCGGTGTGAGCGGCGCCGCCGAGCTCACCGTGTGGACCCCCCCCGGGGTCAAGGTGTCGGTGCGGGAGCCCCTGGCGCGCAGCCTGGCCAAGGACATGGAGCGGCCGGGGCTGGGGGCCGCCCTGGGCGAAGCAATGGTCGAGGAGAAGCGGGTGCCGCGCAGGACGCCGGCCGAGAAGGGGCCAAGGAAGGGGCAGACCATGCCAGCTGCCAAGGAGCAAGGGGGTGCGGTCTAGTTTCATTGGCTGGCTGTTGCTCTGGTCAGCACACTTTGTGAACCTAGGACTGTCCTGCTGGGCTTGTACTGTACGAATCCCTACTTCTGGTGGTGTATATCAGAGCCCTGGGTGCAAAGGAGAAGGGGCAGAGGGGCAGTGCATCAGCACTGCGCGGTGGGAGCAAGGAGGCGAAGGCAGGGGTCGGCGAGGGCACCAGGACAAGTTCAGAATCAGTGGCCTGCTGCCTCGCAGAGAAGGACAGAAGAAGGGTGCCTGGGACTGATCAAAGGCAATGTGGGGGGAGTGAGGTTGGCAGACCATCTTCTTGGGGAGTATCGGCCCCAGCTTCAGAATGACGGGACGCTGCACTACTCAAGTGTTGGGATGGAGATTCAGGCATTTCAGCCGGGGCTCATGCAGCTCATGTCCAGGTCATCGGGCGCTATGCGGGCCACCCAGGCGCCGAATCGCTCCTTGGCGCCGGAGTCGGGGCGTGCCAGGTCGTACATGAGCGCCAGGCTGCTGACCAGCGGCGCCTGGATAAGATGGTGGTAGGAAGTTCTTGCTGATGGTGCTGGTGAGGGGGGGTCACTGCATTGGTCATGCCTTCATGGGGCACCTCAGTGACAGAACAAACACTTGCGTCATCCTTTGCACACACCCTCTGACAGCAGGCTGCCCTGGTGACTCCTCGGCCCTGAAGGCCCAAACCCCAGGAATTATTGCACAGCACCGACATGCTCCTCGGCAGGGGCAGGATCCCAAGCAAGAGTCACCGTGCTCTGCAAGGACCCCTCTTCTGCGCCACCGTCCTCGAATGCTCCCTCCCCCCGCTCGTCCTTTCCTTCTTTCCACCACCCACGCGCACACCTTGAGCATAGCCCAGGGCTGGGCCTGGAACCCGGCCTCCAGCACCGCCACGCCCGACTCCACGTTGCGGTTGAACAGCTGGCAGACGGCCAGGTCGCCCACCGCCTCGGCGTCACGCGCGTCCTCCCGCAGGCAGGAGGAGAAGGCGGCAGCCGCCGCCGGCCAGTCCTGCCGCGCGACGGCCAGCAGGCCCCGCGCGTGGCGCACGGCGCGCATGCCGTGCGCGGCGGCGGGGCCCTCGGCCTCCCCGGCCAGGAAGGCGGCCGAGGCGACGCTGGCCTCCGCGCCGGGCAGGTCCCCGACCCGCAGCTGGACCTGGGCCGCATGCAGCCAGGTGTCGATGCGCCGCGGATCGGCGCCCAGCTGCGCGTCCAGCACCGCCAGCGCGGCGGGATACTGCTGCTGTCTGGTGAAAGAGGGTGGCGAGGGGCGGGTTGGGCCTGAAATTGAGGCAGGGCAGGATGCAGGGAGGAGGTCGTCATCCGGGATTGTGATATGTTGGCATGGATTCCCTGAGTTGAAAGAGCCCATACGAGTCACCCAAGATCCTGTCTGGACATGGACACACCCAACTCCGAGGACACAACATCCCCGCTCAAATACCCGCGGGCACTCACTGGGCGTGCACGTTAGCGAGGGCAGCCGCCGCCCGGGCCCGGCGCCCACCCCACAGGCGCGACGCCTCGGCGTCGCCCTCCCGCTCCGCGATCCCGCTCTGCGTGACGCACAGGCCCAGAAGGGCCTGAAACGCCGAGACGGCCTCCATCCAGCGCCCCGCCCGGCCGGGCAGCTCCGCCGCGAGCCACCGCAGCGCAAAGGGCACCTCGCTGGCGTCGGGTGCGCTGTGCTTACCTGCCGAAGGAAGCGTATGGGTGAGGGAAAACATGCTGTAGAGCATGCGAGGGAACAGGTGGTCAGTCCTTGCAAAACATGCACTCAGTGCGTTCCCTTTGTCCCAACCAACGTCTTGGGGCCGTGAGACTACTGCCGGCAATTGAACGTTCCACACACAAGGCACCAAGCAGCACCAAACCACGATGCGGGTACAAATGCACACACACCTGCATGCCCCCTGCGGGCCGCGTGGGAGCCACTTCCGTCCAGGTTCCCAACCCTCTCCAGCTCCTGGAGGGCGTCCATGGTTTGGTTCAGCTGGGCGAGCGCAAGGACATGGAAGGTAGCAATGGTGAGCGAATCGGCTCTACTCGCCGGGCGGAGTTCCTTGCACCTCCCAATGACCTGACGCCACTGGCCCTGCGGGACGAGAGGTGCAGAAGCATGAGACCAGCGCTTCGAGTCTGGTGGTCAGAGCCACGCTGCAGTGTCAGAGGCCTGCGCACGGGGCTCTCCTGCCTCGGGTCCTATACTTAGAACCAGCCAGTGGAGACAGGGTTCGCCCACAGCTCCCCCCTCGCCCCGATTCCTTCAGCAGCCTACCTGGAGGGCCAGAGCATACAACCCTGACACTCCAGACTGGGGTGGCGCAGCAGCGATGTCAAGGCTGGGTGCCGCATCCCAGCTCGGGCCGTGCGATAGAGGGTGGGCGCTCTCCCAGGTCGAGGCCATGGTGAATCACAAGACGGCGCAGCTCAACAACGAGACCATCTGATTGACGCGCTTGTAGGGCTGTAAACCCACTAGCTGATTCATCGTGAGGCTGGACATCGTGGGCATGGAGGTGAGATGAAACATGTATTCGCCAGCCGGTCACACCATGGCGTCAAAGTTACGTTACCGTGCGCCGAGACAGATCTCGCATGGGGGGAGATGTTTACGGGACCCTTGCCAGGAGCAAAACCGTTTTTACATCGATGGGGTAAAATGTTGCCGGAAGTGCAGGATTCCGCCTCTAGCAGCACCACGGGGAGCGCTCATGCTTTAGGCTTTATGTCTCGCTGGTTAAGATTTTCTGGTGTACGGAAGCCTCTCGGCGGCACTCTGAGATGTAAACGAGTGGATCCGACGCTCGAACTCCATGATAAAATTCCACACGTCCTTCAAGTATGAAGGGTGTTCCCTCGACAGGGCGTCATTCTTGTTCGATGGGTCTCAGGTGCCCCTAGACCCAGCCTTCCTTCGCCTGGGAGCAGTGGGAACTGCCACCTCTTCCGCGTCAGACTCCACAAAGCTGCCAGTGACCATGCGCTCCTGGTGACGGGCTTCAGAGCTGCCAGTCTTGTCCCGAGCTCGGGACGGTGGGCCTGGGGTCCTGCCCCTCTTCCTGGTGGGAGTGGGCTGTTGCCTGGCGCCAGCCAGGGATCTGGTTCCTGTCAATACCCCCCCATCGCCATCTGCACAGTGGAGGTACGGGGGAGAATGAGTATAATGGAGCTTTGCCCAGTCGGCACGCAAGGAGATTTGTACCAGTAGATATGCTCAAGTGCTCGGAGCCTCTGCTTGTAAAGGTCTGTCCCATCTCTATCAGAGAAAACGGCCCCCCCCCCTCCCCACACACATACACACACAAAACAAAGCCAGACACACCTGAATCTGTGAAGATGGCTTCAGACATGTCTGCGTCCTGCAGCTCCGAGTGGCCAGCTGCAAGCTCAAGGTCTCTGTTGGGGGCAGGGTGCGACCGCGATGCCCTGTGACAGGGGTGAAGACCCGCAGTTGTGACCGCGTCAAGTACCACTGATCAGGGCACCCTGCAAAGTGCCCCTGCAAGGCAGGCGAGACCCTGTATGTACAGTGTGAATCACTATACACATGTGCCCATACTGATGGACTCATACCGCACAGCAGGCTCACAAGTTCGGGGAATTGGCTGGCTGTAGCCTGAGCGCGCCCTGCCTCAACCTGCCTCCGGCCGCCGGGCGAGAGTGGGTGCCCACGGCATCGCCATGCGCCCGCTGTGGCGTCGTGCGTGTCGCCGGCGCCTCCCCAGCGGCGTCCACTCCCCTCGGAGGGCGGCGCATACCTGAATCCGGTGGAGGAGTTTTTCCCGATGGGCGCGTCAGAGAGTGCCTGGATTTGTACGTTTGGATGGCCTGCGCCAGCTACCTTTGCCCCCAAAACTCATCCAGTGCCACCTTGGAACGCATCCCCTGCCCTCCCATGCCTGGTGTCGCAATGGACTGGCGGCCCCGCCACCCACGACCCACCCGTCGTGGATGGGACGGGAGTGGGCGCGGCCTGGTGCCCTCTCCCTCGCCCCCCGCTCTCCAGCCCCGACAGGGCTGGCAGACTGGCCGGGCTCCCTCCCCTCAGAGCACTGCCCAGGCCGTGGGACAGGCGGCGTCGGGCCGTGGCCCGGGCGATGGACTCCAGCACCTCGCCCTCCTCCGGCTTGGCAGGCTTGCCGCCCTGCCGGGAGGGGGGTGTGGGGCCGGAGGGGACTGCGGCGTCGGCACCGCCTCGTGCGCCGCGGCGGCCCTCTCCGGCCGCCGAGGTCCCGGTCTCCTCGCCGCCGCGGGCAGCCGCAGCCGCCTGGGTCTCCTCCAGCACGCGACTGACCGCCTCCGACAGTGCGTTTCTGTTCTCCTTGTCCACGAACTCGTGCAGCGCCTCTGCCAGCTCCTGTGCATGGGGAGGGATGGTGGGGGCGTTCATCTGGAAGAGCACGCCAGGATCTAAGAAGCAGGCGTTTGGCAAGTGTCTGCAGCAATGACTACAGCTGGGAGCCACAATCACCCCTTCCGTGGACCTGTCCTCCCAACTCCTGTCGCCTCCTACAGCACCACACCCTCTGCCCACCACTTCAGGGAGCAGCTCCAGGTCATGCTGCAGGTGCTGGGACACCAGGTCCTCGATGTGGGCCTCGTCCAACGCCTCGGGACGAATGGGCACGACAGGGGCATTGCCGGCTCGGGTGGCGCTTTCCTCCTGCACAGAGCGCATATGGGTGAGGGTCGGTGTGGAATTTTGGGGTGTCACGGAATCAACCATTGGCAGTCCTTACAGAGCAATTCTTGGTAGGCCACATGATCGTCCCATGCTCCATTCAGAAACCTGCACCGGGCATGCAAGCCCAGACCTGGCCTACACCACCCCTTCCTCCTTCCTCCACCATTCCCCTCACCCACCCTGGCACGTCTGGCAGGCGGCTTCTGCCACAGGACGATGTCGTGTGGGTTGGCGACCTGCCCCACGAACCTGGTCCCAAAACGCTGGGTGTTGATGGTGGAGAAGCCGGTGTAATCCACGCGCAGGCGCACCAGCGGAAGCTTTGGGGAAGCTGGCGGCCGCCCGCGCACTGCTCGGGCGATCATGGCCGACACCCGGGCGTCCAGGAAGGCAGTCACCGTCTGCGGTGGGAGGGCGATGGTGTTCGATTTCAAGCTGCTATACATCTGAGCCGGGCAAGCCACCAAAAGGGCTTTGGCACAGGTGCGGCGCAGGTGGCTGGTCAATGTGCCACAGGAAGGCAGGAAATCAGACAGTTCTGGAGCGTTCTGCTGATCACCCACTTCTTCCCTTGAGAGCTACCAAGACAGAGTTTGATCAGAATCTTCATCAGCCCAGGACCCTTTCACAATGAGCACATCATGCTTCGCACCTCTGGATCTTCCGGGTCCAGCTTCTTGGTGTGCTCCGCCAGGACCACAGTTTCAAATTCGAACCGCCGCACCGTCTCCAGCGGGTGCTTTATTGTCCGCCACTGCATGTGCGTGAGGAGGGGGTGCAGCTGATGGGACTCAGTGGAGAGTGCGGTAGACATCAAGGTCGCCAGGAGGCAGACCGCTCAGCCAGCTTCCAATGCTTCCAGACCTCGGGCCCCCCAGTCATCACCAAGCACTTTGTACTCAGAAGCCTGCCCCATCCCACGCCTCCTCACATGGTGCCCCATGATCTCGAGCACCACAACATGCTTTCTTTTGGCCTCGCCCTCTGAGAGCGCGGTGGCCACGCTGGACCCGGGCTGCAGGACGCTGAAGGCACCCCCCGTCTCCACCGAGTCCTGCGCTCGGCAGCGGATTGATACGGTGAGGGGATGGTGTGGCTGCTGGGTGCCGCCCCACCGAGTATGGGGGTGGTGGTATCAGGCCTGCTTGTTCATTTGGCCACAGGTCGGTCACATCACCAACATGAGGTGAGACAGAGGACACAAACCTCCCGCCCTCCACTCCCCGCCAGGCCACCACCATTCCACGCACCCAAGGATCTGCCAGGCACTCGTGCTCATGGCCCCAAATGACCAGGTCCAGGAATCGCGCCAAGTGGCTCTCCTTCACGTAATTTTTGGCGCCCTGACATGAGCAAGTGGGGCTTGGTGAGAGCGATGGTTCGAGGGCAACCGGCCGGATGCGTGTCGCACGAAGCCCTGGCAAATGCTGTGACTACACATGCACAGCCAGGACACATGCAGCTGCACACAGGGAAGAATGTGCCCTGTTTCCTATTGTCACATTATTGCATGCCTCGGCACCTCCACACCTGTGAGTGAGGGGTCCGATTCTGATGCAGGACAAAGAGATTGAACCACTCGTCCCTGGGGTAGTCTGGCGTGTCGGCCGGACGGATCCTGTGCATCCAAATGGCAAGGCGATGAGAGAGGGGCACGTGGAACGTGATGGAAAGCGTGAGACTCTGGCTTTGCATCAGTCTAGCTGTACAATGTCCTTTCTCAGTGCTGCAGGCCTGGGCACCGCATCCTGTGCACGTCATTGCAACACTGCAGCGCTCTCCCTCACCACTCTACACAGGCTGGAGTTTGGAAGAGGCGGCACAGGCGCTCATCGCGCAGGTTCCCCAGCCCGAAGAGGGCCAGCTTGGTAGCACCCTTTTGGATCAGGACGGGGGCGATGCGGACCTTGCCCACCCCCTCCCCTGCGATGGCGACCTGCATGGGTCGTGGAGGGAGCGGCCAATGCTCAGCATGCCGACTGCTCTCATCCTGCTCCTACCACCTTTCCGCTGTATCCAGCCTTGTCACAGGGCCCTCAGTTTGCAATACTCCCGCCCCAACCCTGTCGTCACCCGGAAACAACCCTGTGAAACACCACTTCACACCTTGCCAAAGTAGTTGAGGAGTGCGCCAGTGGAAAGTATGTCAACCGCAGACAGGTTTTCGGTGCCCCCGGGATCGTCGTGGTTGCCATGGATGGTGAAGACAGGCAGACCAATGTTGTAATTTGAGTTCTCAAAATTGACCCGGCTGAGAGTGGAGTGGCAGGGCAAGGGACGTGTGGGACACCGTAGTGGGCAATCCTTCCTGAGAATGTACTCTCAATGCAGCCCATTCTCTCAACAAGCACTGGAATCAAACGAGTAGTGGAGCAACCATCAGGAGGTTCCCCGCGCCCATTGTTGCACCCCCATGCCTAAATGGTCACGAGCCAGCCCACAGGCGTGACACCGCGCCACCACATACACCGCTGGCATTCGCTCACCCGCTGGCAAAATTCTGGCGCTGGTCCGAGATGACGCGGAAGCCGACAGGGTCGTCCGACATGCAGTGTCGCGCAAATATCTCCATGGCCTTCACCACAGTCTGCCGGCTGGGCTTGTTGTCGTGGAACAGGTCACCGCCCAGCAAGACAAAGTCCACTTTCTGTGTCAAGGCATGGATCTGGGATCTGAGAGAGAATTGTGCATGGGAGCAACACAGCACGCTCAAACTCTTCTCTTTCAAGCAATGCTGAGCCAGGTGATTTTCAAATAAGCATTGAACCCTGGTCCCCACCAACACTTCACGCGCGGGGAAGTGCAGCTCGGGCTCTCAATGTCCAATGACGTCGGGATATTCCCCACAAAGCCCCACCTCGCGCTTGGCGATGCACATGACCTCGTCCATGGTGTTGAAAGAGTCGTCCCCCCTGACCTCATCCTTCTCCCAGACCCCCAGATGGTTGTCGGTGGAGATGAGGATGCGGAGCACATCCTGCCTGCAGGGAGTGGGAATGTGCTCGGCAATGAGGCAAGCAAAAGCCTGATGACCATGCCATCACATGGTCGGGTACGATACATCGGACACTCACCCGTCACTCATGGAGTCTAGATTGCGCTGAGGAGCTGGTAGACCGTCCAGCTCTGAATTTCACCAGGCTACGGAAGTGATCTTGGGTGCACTTGACAGCCGATGCGCCCTCAACCGCATGGAGGCATCATCATTTACCATGCACAGCTACTTCAGCTTGTAATGCGCTCCATTAATGGCGGATCGTGGTGTGTCTGTGCACCAGCCAGTCGTCCGCGAATCGAAACCCCTTGCTCCCGAGGTGTATGCAGGCAACACTGTGCCGCTGAGAATCAGCAAGTGGCGATCTCAAGCGCCACAAAAATCTTGCAAATGCTCGTTTGACAGCTTCAGGGATTCTTTCATCGATGCAGAGTCGGCGCATGATTCGGGAGTGCCACGGTGGAATACCCTCTGTCATGGACGACACCTCCCATCCCGGCAATCGTACCTTAGGACAGGAGGCGATCAAGTGCCATATTCCCTCACACCAATCCGCTATGTCATGACATCGCCGGGGTTGCACACCGCTTTTGCTGGATGTGCATACCTGGTGGTGTACGTGCTCCCCCTGTATGTCGTGCGGGGTCCCAGGGACTCGCCTCCCGTGATCAAAGCTCGCCTGGCTGCCACTGCGATAACATCGGCCTTGCTGACATGGGTGCCGATTATCCTCGCTTTTTCGCAGTCGAACGGGCGGGTGAGCCGTTGTTTGCTTCAGGCGCACGGTGCAGTGCGAGCCGGGATGCGGCTGGCCTGCCTTTGTGGGTTGATCCCCCACCAAAATTGGAAAGCGGACATCGCAATCACAAGCCACTCCCGTGAGTGACCCACACTCCTCCCTCCCTTCACCGCAGCTCCCCCGGGCGTCTGAGGCCGCTGCCCTGCTGGGCCTGACGGCCCACGGCTTTTGGAGCAGCGTCGCCCAGGGCCTTGGGTTGACCGCCCTCCTCTTTGCTGGGCCCCTTGCGTACCGGGCGCTGGGCGCTGTGCCGGCGCATGGGCCCCCCCGCCACGTCAGCCGGCGCAGTGCGCTGCAGGTCCTGCGCGACCTCTGCCTCGCCCCCCTCAGCGAGGAGCTCGTCTTCCGCGCCAGCCTGCTGGCCTTCCTGCGCCAGCGGGGCCTGGGCGCCGCCGCGGCGGTGGCTGCCTCCCTGGCCCTCTTTGCGGCCGCGCACGTTCACCACTTGGTGGACCGGGTCTGGCACGGCGGGCACAGCGTGCGCGTCGCGCTGCGCGCCGCGGCGCTGCAGGCCGCCTACACCGCCGCCTTCGGCCTGCACGCCGCCGCGCTATGGACGGCGGGGCGCAGCGTGGCCGGGCCCGTGGCGGCGCACCTGGCCTGCAACCTGGCGGGCCTGCCGCCCCTGGGTGCCATGCTGCGCCACCGCCAGGCCCCGCTCCTGCTGCTCCTGACCGTGATGGGCGTGGCCGGGTGGGCGCGCAGCATCGCCTGGCTCTTCCGCCGCCACGCCTGGTAGCGGCGCGGTACACTCCCGGCGCTGACACCCCCTGTGCCTGTGAGCCCCGAACGCACTGGATACTGTGGCGGCGCAGTGCCCCTCATCCCTGCCGGCCTGCTCCAGTCTTGCGTATGTTGAAACCTGCTCTGTTCCTCACTGGCCCCCCACGAAACTTGCACCCCGTGCTGGACCGCACGTCCAAGGACTTGCACATCCCAATACGATACCTGGCTCTATTTCTCTGCTGGGACAATGTGGGGTAATCACAGAAAAGTTTGCGATTCAGAACCCTGAGGACCCTTCATGCCCGCCAGCACCTGCTCCAAGCCTCACGCTGCAGACTCGCATTTCTGATGGGGCCACTCCACAAAAAGCACTCTCGCACATCATTCTTCACTCGCCCTTCTTCCAAGCCCCCCCTCTCTGCAGCGGCAGCCTGTCCTGGTAGTCTGCGGGCCAGAGGTCGCCCCAGCCCAGCCCCCGCGCCAGGCGGTAGGCCCCCCGTCCCCCCAGCGCCCGCTCGCTGCCCAGGCGCGACACGGTCTGGCGCACGGCCTCGCCCCGCGCCCCGCTTTCTACGGCAGAGCACAGGTCCAGCACCACGTGCCCGCCTCGCTTCAGGGGTGGGCGCAGCACCCGCGACCAGGTGGAGGCGGAGGCCTGCGCCAGGGTCTCCAGGTCGAGGTCGGGGTCGTGCCCGTTGCTAGATGACGCCGGCACAGTGGGGGCAGGTCGGGAGGTGGGCAGAGAGTCTGCAGTTTGCCTCTGGCTCCCTCTGATGTCAGCAGGTGAGTGTGGCGCATCTGCTGCTGCTAGAATCCAAAAGAGGGAGAAGGGTTTTGGATGCAGGCCGGCTCTGAGGCATGGTCATCGAGGAGAACCAAGTCACAAACCTCATGGCTCAAGGTGAGGGATGCACTACCCTCTCCCCCTGCTTCCTCAGCACCGTCTTTCGGTTTTGTGCGCCCCCCAGAGCGCCCCGCGCCAAACTGCCGCACCCAGCGTTACCGCCGCCACTCCACAGCTGCACCCCCCAAACCCACTGCCCACCTGTCACCTCGTTCCCAAGCTCCCCCTTCCCAATCCGCCGCAGCTCCATATCCTCGGTCCCCAGCTCCGCATCCTCGCCGATGCTGTCCCTGATGAGCTGCAGCGTGTCCTCATCCAGGTCGCTGAGCAGGCCCCGGCCCTCGGCCAGCCGCAGGAGGAAAGCGTCGTCATCCGCCCACGCCATTCTCCCAGCGGCGCCCCCGCTGGGCCCCGCCGGTGCTGCTGGATTCTCAACAACCTTTGGGCCTTCAATGTCCTCCGGAAGCCCGAGCTGGCATGGTGAGCAGGAGGCTGGTCAGGGAGCTAAGCTCGTTGGCGGGATGTGCCGGCATCCGTACTTCCACTCAAGGGCTCAACCGGGCAGACCAGCGCCCCGCGCTGAGACCTTCTGTACGAGTAGCGGTTCTCTGCGTACTACGCCTCCCGTTGCCCCCCCCCCCGAAATAGCCCCATTCCACCCCCACACCTGCGGCCTGGCTCGCCGGGGGACCTCGTGGGGGGGCAGGGCACGGTACGCCTCCATGACATCATCGGGCAGGGGGATGAGGGCGTCGATGGCGGGCTGCGGCGGCCCGTGCGGCCGGGGCCGCTTGCAGATGGCCACGTAGCTGAAGCGCTCGTCGGCGTAGGACCGCACCGTCACCTTCCCCGGCGCAAAGTCCTTGGCCGCCCTCTGCCAGGTTGGGGTTCCGTTTTCGTGGGGGGGAGGTGTCAAAGAGAGGAGGGTGCAATGTTCGGCATTCGAGTAAGTGTCCAATCCCCCCACACCCCCCTTTCCTTCCTTCCACACCCCTCGCACCTGCAGGGGCCCACGCTGGAAGCGCTGCACAAAGTGGCACCAGGTCGCGGCGCCCTCCAGCGGGCAGGCGCCGTCGTGCGGGCAGGGCGCCAGCACATGCGCGCGCCTCCCTTGCCCCGCCCCGCTTCCCTCCCCGTCCGCTGCAGCCTCTAGGACCTGGGTGCGGGCCGCTGCGACGGCGCGGCTGCCGGCCGGCGTGCCGGGTTCCACCAGCAGCAGCACGCCGCCCGGCGCCACCCTGGCCCAGAGGTCGGCCACCAGCCGGCGCCGCTCCCCGTCGCCGTCCAGCTCGCCCAGCACGTAGCCCGCGGTGACCAGGTCGGCGCGACGGCTGGCCGGCCCCAGCCGCGCCGTCCAGTACACGCTGCTGGCGGCACCTGCCTCGGCATCGCTTCTCGTCCGCGCCGCCTGCACAGCCCGCCCCAGCCAGGCCATGGCGCCCGAGGCGTCCACGGCCGTCACGCGGAGCGCGGCCGCAGGCCAGGCGTCGCGCGCCGCCCAGGCCGCGGTCCCCGGCCCCGCCCCAAAGTCCAGCATGGTGGCCGGGGCCCAGGCGGCGCCCTGCCGCGCCGCCACCTCGCCCAGAGCGCGGCGCAGCGCGGCGTAGCATGCCGGCATGCGCGTCGCAGCGTAGGCCAGCGCCGTGGCCTCGTCGCCATACCGCCTCCCCGCTGCCACCGCCGAGGAGCGCGCGGGGCGGTCCAGCGGGAGGGGGGGCGGCGCGGCCCACTGGGATGCGGATTCTGACTTGGCGGCGGGGGGTCCGATGACAGGCTGGTCCAGAGCAGCAACACCGGAAGCTCCTTGTGTATCCACGGTGTCCGAGGGTTCCGCCAGCCCGGCGTCAGCCAACTCAGATGGCCGCGCTGCGGCCGCGCTGTCCATCATTCCACCGCCCTCGTCCGCCTCCTCCAGGTCCTCCCACTCCTGGGCCGCCTCCGCCGCGGCGCGGGCGCGGCGGGACATGCGCGCCGGCCCCCGGTTGCCTGTCAGAGTTCCCACCATAGGCAGGCCCGGCACCTCGCCGGCCAGCTCGGCCAGCAGGGTACGTCGCTGCTGCCGTGCTTTCCCACGCGTGGGGCGCTGCGTCTGGGCCTCTGGAACCCCATGCAGGTTGGGGTGCACGCCTCCACGGTGCCGGCTGCGGGACATATGCTTCAGCTCGTCCGTCAGTGCGGCACCCTGCCCGCGCAGGTGCTTCTTTCTTGCACCTTTTGTTGGGAGGAAGGGGGAGGGGGTTGGGAGAGATTAAGGAAAGCATTGGGGGGACAGGCGCTAAAGCAGTTGATTCTCTGGGTACGCGGAGACGAGATTGCCAGCCCACCCTCACCAATCCTCATCACCCTTGGCAGCAGCAAGGAGGGCGTCGTTGACGTCGGCGGGGAGGTCGATGGACCCAGGGCTGCGTGTTGCCACTTGTGAGGCCAGGGCAGCGGGTAGGGTGGCCATGCAACGGGCGCCTAGCAGCCCGTCACAGGACTGCGACGCGAGGCTGGCCAGCGCCCGGCACTGCCGGGCGGCAGTGGCCATGGCAATGGAGCACCACTTTATCTGCGATATATCCCTCGTAGAATCGAAAACAGTCCATGGCATATGTTAATGTGGCGAGGCTCGCACGAATATTAAGCTTTTGGAACATGAACGGGACTGAGTTTCGCGCCCTGACAGACCAGCCATGCAGTTGAAGTGATCTGGGGGCAATGGCATGTTAACACGTTGTTCTGCAAACCTCTGGTGAACATCCACACAAACTATTGTCCTCAGCCCTATACCAAAACGCTGGCATGGGCCAGGATCGGAGCGGTATATCTGGGGAGACTGTCACCTCCATCTCGGGTCGACTGGCGGACCTGCCTGATCTCCGCCTCCCCGGCCAGCTGACGCGCAATGGCGAAGTCGGGGTCGCAAAGCGCCGGGAGTATGTTGCGGCCCTGCTGCAAAGGGACCCTGGCGTGTTCCTCGAGAGGCATGGGGAACACCTGTCGGCAAACGAGCTGATGCACTTTGAGTCCCTTCGGAGCGATCACGAGGTAGATTTCTATCTTAAAGCCCTGGGAGATGCGAGAGGTGACTCCAAGAGCTCAGCCCTCATCCGCAACCGGCGACTGGCGCACATGCAGCGGCTCATGGCGGAGGGACAGTATTTTTCTGAGAGTGCCATGGAGCAGCGCCAGCCCTGGCTATACCACCAGTACATTGGCCAGTACAGGCCGAGTGCAGACGCTTCTGACCAGGCATCGACCGGTGTTTCTCCAGGCCTCGCCTACGCCGACCGGCTGCTGGACCATGCGCGTGAGGCGACGCTGGCAGAGGCGCGAGAGGAGGAGCAGCTCGCATACGACGCTGCCACCGAGGAGGAGGACGGGGAGGACGGGCACGAGGAGGTGGACGAGGACGGGAGGGACCAGCAGAGTCCGGCACCTGTCGAGCCTTTATCGGAGCGGTGAGAGCTGGATGTCACCGAGGGCCCAATGCCGTCCGAGGTTGTCGTGGCGAGCCGCACTGCGGGCCACTCTGTGTTCTCTGTGAGTTTCATCAGGCACCATGCCACCACCACCCCCCCGATCACACACCCTCAACCACGCAGGGAGGGCGCGCTGCTGGACCTGATGCAGCAAAGCTTCCTGGCGGGGCACGACCCGGGCATAGACTACCCCGCCATCGACGGCGATGCCGAGCTGGACGAGCACTGGGCGCGCCTGCAGGCCCAGGATGCAGAGGACCGCTACTTCTCGGACTGAGATATCGGAGCCTGGGGGTAGTGGAGCCTTGGACTGCGCCAGGCAGGGCTGGAATGCGCGCGCCGTGCTCGCTGCAGGCGGAGCATGTGCTCCGTGGAGGCATTGCCTCAGGGTTCGTCGATGCTACATCACAACTGCTGGCTTGGCAGAGGCTCAGGATTTGGCTTCCAAAGCCTGGAAGGAAGACAGCCGAGCTTCCAAGGCCTGAACAGACCTCTGGACCTCCTGACGCATATGCTCCAGCCCCTCAACCACCCCGGCTCGCGGCCCGCGTCAACTCCACTATCCGGTCCTTGACGGCCTTCCGGTCTGGGGCGGGCGCCAGGAAGCCCAACCGCACCGGCAGCCGCTCCCCGCTCTCCAGCTCCGCCTCCAGGTCCATGCCCAGCTCGTCCACGGCCAGCAGGAGGGCGGCGCGCGCCGGCAGGCGCGCGCAGTGTCGCACCATGGCGACGCAAGCCTCCCCGTGGTCGGCATTCATGTGCCGCGCGATGGGCGCCGAGAAGGCGGCCACCGGGTCAGGTGCTGTGGCCAGGTACTCCTCAGCGCCCGCCCGCCCCGCACGCGCGAAGCCGCCCACCAGCCGCACACCGCGCAAGCTGGCCATGCGGTACATGGCAAAGTCCCCAAATCCCACCCAGTAGCTGCCCGGGTGGCGCGCACGGTACAGCGCCTCGGCCGCCGCCGCCTCGCCGCCGGCCAGGCACTCCATGCTGCCCGTCAACGTCGCCCGCGCGTCCGGCAGGCCCTGGGGTTGTGCATTGTGGGTGTGCAGTGGCACTCTTGTCACACCCAGTTGTCAAATAAACCAGCGTCATGTGGGACAAGCGATGCGACTGTTGCCACGAGGTGTAAAGGAAGTGACACTGAGTGGTGGGGTCCCACCACTCCTGCGGAGATGATCCTTCTCACTCTCTGAAATCCCCCTCCCGGGCCTTACCTTGGACCCCTGGACAGGCACGATGAGGCTGACACGGTCGTCGCGCTGGACGTCTCGTGTGTGGGGGCTGAGGGTGCTCAGCGCAAAGTGGGGCAGCCCGCGGTCGTCCACGGCATACTCCACCACGCTGCCGGAGGGGAAGCCCTCGCTGTCGGGGCCGCTGGAGATGGTGGACAGCACCCCCCACCTGGCGAGGCGACATGGAGGAGGGGTCAGTGTGAGGGTTGCAGTGAATTAATGCCTCTCCAGGAGTGCAAAGGCTGCTGATGGAAATGGCACACCAAAGGAATGTGGGTTGCATCATTACCAGCCCCCTTCAGCATGCTCCGCCTCACGTGCTGCTAGCCACCAGGGTCCGGGCCTGGACGGCGATGGAGAGGCGTGGAGCCTTGGACTGGTGCGCATGGAAGTCGCTCAGCGTGTCTTCCTCCTGTGAGGAGGTGCTGGTGGAGGCAGGCGACGCAGCTGCTGTGCTGGTCAGGCTGGCTCCCCTGTTGCCCATGGGGTGGCGGTAGACCGGGCGTGTCAGGGGATTCTGCAGGAGGAGGAATGATAGGGCGTGGTCATGGTATGGCACTGGAACATCGCACTAGATAGACAGGCGTGCGCGGCGCCCATGTCCATGCGCACCAGGAGGAGCGGTGTGGTCCGCGCATGAACCTTCAGCATGCTGTGTGCCGCAGCGCAAGCGTACTGGCCAGTGGCGATCACCCAGTGATATCGAAAGCTTTGAAAGTCTGGATCACTGGATGGGAGGCAGGCAGGGCCGTTGTTCGCGCGTGGAGATCGCACTACATTCGTGGTCAGATCGAGCGCGAACAAGGTCTACCACCGGATGTGCCGGCAAGGCAACCTCCATTTACAAAACATGTTCCCATCATGACCGCCACCCTGTGCCTGGGGTGTGTGGTACCCCTGGGCAGTCACTGAACAGTTCGACATCATTTACTCTAGAGACGACACCGTCATTCATCACAGCCTCCTCTGCATCTACCCGCCACCGGGTCAGGCCGCCCCCTTGGCCACCGGCACGCCTGGCAGGCCGCCCCACTCGCTCCAGCTGCCGTCGTAGACCGTTGCCCGCGCCCCTGGTGCGGCGCGACGCGCCGCTAGCAGCAGCACGCACGCTGTCGTCCCGCTGCCGCAGGACAGCGTCAGCGGCCGGCCGAGGTCGGCGCCCGCGCCCTGGAAGGCGGCGCGCAGCTGCTCCGCCGGCTTGAACCTGCCCCCACTCTGCACCGCGTCCCAGGGCAGGTTTTTGGACCCCGGGATGTGCCCCGAGGCCAGGCCCGGGCGCACCTCCGGCGCCTCGCCGCGCCAGCGCCCCGCGGGCCTCGCATCCACCAGGTTGCCCGTCGTGCCCGCCTCCACGGCGGCCAGCACGTCGCGCCAGGAGGCGACCTGGGACGAGTCCAGATGCGCGGGGTAGCGGGAGTCGGGCCGCACGCCGGCGTCCGGCCCCTGGGCGGCCGCTGCCGCGGCGCCGGGGGCGGTGAGCGCGCTGTCCGACACGGGCGTGCTCTCCAGCTCGCTGCCCGCCTCCACCCAGGCAGGCAGGCCGCCGTCCAGCACCGCCACCCTGTGCGGGGCGGGGGATGGAGGGGGGTCGGTGAGCTCCTTTCAAGAATACTGCGTCCGAGCGGGAAGGGGAGGACCCACGATGGGGCGCGCCCTGTCACAGGAGGACCACCCAGCGCCTAGGACCAAACACCATTCCACACCGCCCAATCCCTTCTCCCTTCTCCCTATACCTCTTGTGGCCAAAGACGTGCCAGGTCCACCAGGCCCTGGGGCTCGAAAAGGCGCCCAGGCGGTCGTACACGACGATGGTATCGTCAGGGTTGATGCAAAGCGCATCGGCTGCGGCAGCAAATGCTGCCTCGCTGGGCAGCATGTGGGGCAGGTCTGTGCAGGGGTATGGGGGCAGCAGGGATGCAGATGCGCGGGAATAGGGGGTCGAAGGCGGAGGTGGGTGCGCATATCAGGACGTAGGATCCTGGAGCAGCCCACATGTGATATTGGCATCAGCAAGAACTCTGATGAGCGGCGTGCTCAGTGACAGTCTCACCACCTGGACAACCCCTTCCTGGCTCACCCACAGAGGTGTCCGAAATGGCATCCAGGTCAAAGAATTGGGCACCGGGGAGACGGGAGGCTTTGAACTCTTCGACCGCATCACGCTTGTGCACCGGCAGGTACCAGCTCGCATCCAGCACCTTGACATCCGCCAGCCTGTGAGAGAGGGTTGATAAGACTCAGCCCTCATTCTGGAAATGGAACTCAAGGATAGTCATAATCCTGCAGCGATATGTACCAAAGAACACGATCTCTGCATGCCAACGCCCTCGAACACATCACCACAGACCTGTCCTTGAGCCACTGGGCAGACACAATGTCGGGGACGTCCGAGCCTTGAGCGCTCATTCTGGAGGCGTCGGCAATCAATGTGGGAGATACACGCTTGCTTGAGTGATGTGTGATGCTACGGTGAGGAGGATGACGGGCCACGCCTCGAGAAGTTGGTCCTGAGTATGCTCTCTGCACAGTCGAGGGGGTCCAGATCGTAATGCTCCGAGCTACAACTCCCATCGATGCACATCAATGAACAGTCATCCACCCATCCCTCGAATCTTTGGTACCAGCACGCACCTGCCCAAGGTTGCAGGCCCTGAAGTTGGCTCGTAGAGCGCAGAGGTGGAGCGCAGTCCGAGTCTGGCCCAGTGCCAGCATAGAGGTAGGGCTCTCTGCACGGCTAGTCTGAGCAGTCCGTATTGAGAGATGGTCCCAGCAAATATCCCGCCTGCACCTTGTTTACTTTTCCCCAAATTACAACTGTCGGAGCAAATGATCCGCGGGCTCCGGATCCCGGCTTGTCGTGGCACCGGCGCACCGATACCCCGCACTCATGCCAATGCGATTTATTACAAGTGATACACAACGAAAAGAATAGTACAGAATCGGCTGCATGCTCACTCCCTATTCTCCTCCAGCTCCCGCAGCATGGCCAGGTTGGGCGTGGACTGCCCCGCCAGGAGGCGCAGGCGCATGCCCTCCACCCCCCCCACCCCAGCCCCCGCCGTCGAGTCCGCGAGGGAGGCGTCCCGCAGGTCCTGGACCTCCAGCGGTGGCCGGGTGGCCGCGTCCTGAGCCCGGTAGTCTGTCGCTGACCGGGCGGGGGCGGTGGCCAGGGCGTAGCAGGCCGCCCCCGCCGCGAGCAGGAGGGAGGCCAGGCTGAGGGACAGCCGCCAGTCGCGCAGGCGGCCCTGCAGGAAGCCCAGGGCGGGGGGACTGGGCACGTCCCCCAGCACGTGCAGCGCCACCACCGAGAAGCTCATGGCTGGGGCCCGGAGGCCGGGGGGCACGGTCCACAGGACCACGGCGTTGCTGGGGGCCATGGTCGCAAACAGGCACATCTGGCCCAGGGCCTGTGTTGCGGGTGGAGAGTGGGTATCTCAAGGTGGTGCAGGGGTACTAGGCATTTTGTTGGGACTCTCAGGAGGGGCGTGGTGCATCGCAGGCTTTGAGCCTGATGTGAGACCTGGGCAACCCACATACTCATGGTGAGCTCCTCCCAGTAACAACTCTAGGTCGCCCACGCTTCAACCACACATGCCCCTACAACCCTCTCCACATGCCCGCCTCACCAGCACAGCCATGAAGGCCACAAAATTGGAGGCGAGAGCGAAAGCGCCGATGAGCAGCAGGCACCCCGCTGCCAGCCCGGCCGCGCAGAGCAGCAGGGCATTGTGGATGCTGCTGCCCATGCCATCCAGCGCCACGCCTCCGATCAGCGTGCCCACGATGCCTGCATGCATGGGGTTGTGGAACCAGGTCAGGTGGGGACTTGCTGGCAGCCCCCTGCTCAGTGCTCATAGAATAGTTTACGTTTTGTTTCGCTGCAGAGTACTTCTGGCCAGTGACGGGGCGCAAGGACAACGCCCAAATCCACCGTCCTCACTTGCGATGCCAACATCATCCCTGCTGCGCCCACGGTCTGGAACCCCCCCCCAGCCCCCCCGACGCCTTTGGCATCGCACCTGTGAACACTGTGACCCCGCCAAAGGTCACGTCGGCGGTGGGGGCGGGGATGTCGAAGACCTCCCGCCCCGCCCGCGGGCCATAGTAAGAAAGCGCGCCCAGCAGGGCGGTGAAGCAGGTCATGCCCGCCACCACCAGCACGTAGACGGGCAGTCTGGCGAGGGCCAGGGCGTCGGCCTTCAAAGAGGAAAGCAGGGAGTCGGCGCCGGGCTGGCCGGCGGCGGAGTGCGAGCCGCGCAGGTCCAGCGGGGGCAGCGAGGCTAGCAGCGCCACCAGCGGCAGGGCCAGGGCCGCCTCCAGGAGGAAAGGGGCGCGCCAGCCCAGGCCCGCCGCCAGGAGGCCGCCGAAGATGTAGCCCAGGGCCACGCCGGCGGGGATGCAGAGGTAGAAGGCGGCGAGCCAGGAGGACTTGCGGGCGGGGGGCGCCACGTCGTCTGGAGGAGGGGAGGGGTTGGGGTGGGAAAGGGGGGACGTTCGGTGCCTGAGCATGGCAAGCGCATGCTGGGCCAGCAGGCCACGGTGTGCATGTCAGCCGTCGTCGCCAGCGCCAAGCAGCCTCCGTGCAGCAGGGCAGTGTGCACGAAAGAAGCACATACGACCCCCAGCATCCCCGCCCGGCGCACCGATGAAGGGGGCGGCAAGGGCCACAAAGGACGCCTCCCCCACTCCCACGACCATGCGGGCGGCGAGCAGGGAGTAGAAGCCCCAGGCCGCCCCACTGGCCGCGGCAGCCAGGAGCCAGACGGTGAGGCCCAGGGCAATGAGACGCAGGGCGTGCCACTGCTTGCTGGCCTCCGCAAACGCCGGGCTGGCGACCAGCAGGCCCACCATGAAGGCCGCAGGGAGGAGCCCTGCCTGGAAGAGGGTCAGGCCGAAGGCGCCCATGATGCCGCTACCGGGCTCCCCGGGGGTTCCAGCCGTTCCACTCACGCCGTTGCTGCTGATCACCCCTCTGCGGCGGGGGAGTGACCACGAGATAAGTTCCGCTGGGGTGCCGCAGGTGCAGCAAATCACACGGTCAAAACATGGTGTGGGGCTGCGCGGGCCCCTCGCCAAGCTTGCCTGTCCATGTAGATTAGGATATTGAGGGTGCAGAAGAGCACCAGCATGCGGAGGGGTGTCAGCCAGGATCCTGAAACCGTACTCGGCAACACGACGGATTCCTCATCGCCACCCTCCTCCCCATACTCCGAGGTTGCCATGCCCGCAAGATCTTCGCGTATCTGCTCAGATCATTATTGAGGGAAACATGGTGCCCAGTGATCAGGGTTACTCGGCATGGAGGTCTTCAAAGCGTCCCGGCATCTCCGAACCCGCGATGCGGTCCGAGATCACCGGAAGGGTGGTGACGGGGACGGCGCTCGATGGGGGTGCCAAGGGCCTAGGCCTCGATGCCTAGCTTCATACCAATGCCACACAGCGCAGCCTGCTATTGATATCAACAAATGTAGCATTGCTGATTTGTACACTTGCGGCGTTGCGCGGGCCACCGCAACCAGGCAGCGCAGGTTCGGGCGCGCCGGCCCTGCCGTTGGCTGGAATGGAGGCAGACGCTTGCAATGTTCCGCAAGCCATTGCGATCTTCGTCCCTGGGCGACTTTGCCTCTTTGGGGAGCACTCTGACTGGGCAGGATCCATGCGCGCGTGAGCCCGGGCTGCTGCGCGGTCCTCTGTGGCGATTGGGAAGATGAAGTTGCCACTGCCAGATTTTTGGCCCTGTGATTATTCTCAATCTTTTCCAGTACCTTCACATCACCCCCTCCCAGGTCCAATCCCGACATCGTGCCAGGCAGGACCATCGTGGTGACAACCGAGCAGGGGCTGTACGCCCGTGCGCGCCGCCGCGACGATGCCCTCCTCCACCTCACCTCCACCACCAATGACGGGCGGCGCCTGAGTCAGACGTTCGACCTGCAAGACCCGGACGGCCTCATCGAGGTGCGTGATTCCTTTTCGCTGCCGTATTGCTCCCGAGTCGGCTACTGCACCGCCAGCCCTCTTCAAGACCACATGCCTGTTCACCTGGGCCCCAGATCCACCCTTCCCAGCCTCCCCTACCCCTCCCACACCCAAGCTTAGACCGCCAGGGCCGGCGGCTTCTGGTCCTACGCAGCAGGCATGGCCTACAAGCTGGCCCTGGAGTACAGAATCGCCGGCCTGGAGATCGACAACCACGCCACAACCCTGCCGCTGAAGCGCGGCCTGTCCTCCAGCGCGGCGCTCTGCGTGCTGCTGGCCCGCGCCGCCAACCGCGTTCTCGACCTGGGTCTGACGACGCGCGACGAGATGCGGGTGGCGTACGAGGGCGAGCGCCTGACGCCCAGCCGCTGTGGGCGCATGGACCAGGCGGTTGCGCTGGGCAGGGCCCCAGCCCTCATGACCTTTGATGGGGATGCGATGCAGGTGGAGAGCGTGGCCCTGAGGGAGCCCCTCCACCTCGTCCTCGCCGACCTGAGGGCGGGGAAGGACACCGTCCAGATCCTGTCCTGCCTGCAGGTGGAGTGGCGGGCAATGCTTGGGTTGGGTATCTGCTGGGGGGGGGGGTGAGCAGGCAGAGGACCAAAAGGAGGGGGCTGTACAGCGTGAAAGTCCTCGGAAGGAGACCTCGCCTTCCGGGAAAGCAAGGACCCTGGGTGGCCTGCAGGTCCCCTTTCTCATTCAGGCTTCTCCGGCTCTGGCAGCTTGAGACTTTCCAACGCCCAAGCCTGGCCCCCGCCCTTCCCCCCCCCACCCCTTTCCTCCACCCCCTTTTGCGAAGCAAGCGTACCCCGTCCCCAGCACTTCAGCACACCATGCCCTGGTGCGCTGCTTGGGGCCCCTGAACGAGAGCCTCACCGTCTCGGCCGCGGCGAGCATGGCCCGCGGCGACGTCGCCGGCCTGGGCCGGCTGATGACTGCCGCCCAGGCCGAGTTCGACACCGCGGCGGGGCCGCTGTGTCCCTCGCAGCTGGGCGAGGCCGGGTCCCCCGTCCTGCACCGGGTGCTGCGCCTCCCTGCCATCCAGCCGCACCTGCTGGGGGGGAAGGGGGTGGGGTCCCAGGGCGACGGCACCGCCCAGCTGCTGTGCAGGGACGCGGACGCCCAGCGCGCCGTCGTGGCCGTGCTGACCCAGGAGCTGGGGCTGGAGTGCATCGCTTTCACCGTGCCCGCCACCGCGGCGGGGGAGGCGGGCGAGGGGCGCCGGGAGTCCTCGCATCGGGAGACGGGCGGGGGAGGCGAGCGAGGGGCGCCGGGAGTCCTCGCATCGGGAGGCGGGCGGGCGGCGGCGGCTCGCGAGCCGTGACCCAACCCCCAAAACGTATCCGGGCAGGCCATGCTCGGCACCGTGAACCCAGGCACTGCAGGGTGCTTCTGACCCTGCAATGCCACCCTCTACATGACCACCTCGTGTTCTGATTGCTTTGAGAGATGCTGAACCAGCCGAGAATGTCACAGGGATTGCAAGGAGCAAGGAGGGCTGAGCAGGCAGGCCCTGATAGGACCCGGCACATCTGCACCACACCCTCAAAACTTCTTGCCCTTCTTCCACATGCCGCCCTGCCCTCCGCTCTTGAAGTCGGACTCTTGCTTTTGCAAGAAGGACATCGCCTGTGGATGGAGGAGGGTGTGTGTGTGTGGTGCGGTGGTGGGGCGGGGTGGCTTGGCGGGCAGCGAATGTCTAAATGACCAACGGGCCGTCAGCCGGGAGACGACCCTTGCGCCCCAAGCAGCGGCAGCCACGGTACCATGATGCCGCACCGTCCCCTATCCCCAGCAACGCACCCGCTTGGCCGATTTGTCCAGGGCCGCCTGCTTGGTGGCCTTCTCCTTGTCCCGGACTGCGGCCATGAAGGCCCCGTCCTTGCGCAGCTCGCGCGCCGCGCCCCGCTGCTCCTTCCTCACCTGGCGCTGCAGCTTGCGCCGCTCCGACCTCTCCCTGAGCGGGTTGTGATTGGTGAGCGCAAGATTGTTCAGAGCCCGCTCCAGCTTTGACGGCGTCAGGGGGGTGGAGGCTCCCACTTTCCCTTTCCTCCTCGCCCGGCCCCCTATCCGGCTGTCGCCCAAGAATACCACCCCACCCCCAACCCCCTACCTGTCTGGGTCGTAGTCCTTGGTGGCCACGTAGCCGTCCTCGAAGCGCGGGTTGTACTGCCGCGCCTCGGCAATGCGCACCGCCGCCGCCAGGACCAGGGGCCGCCGCGCCACGAGGCCTCGCGCGATGGCCCCCTCCAGGGTCCGTGCCGCGGCGCCGGCCTCGGCCCGCAGCGCCTCGGGCACCGCCGCGCTGTCCTCCGCCAGGATGGCGGCCAGCGCGTCCAGCACCGGGCGCAGCGCCTCGGGCGCCGCGTCGCAGCCGGCCAGGCCCTCCGCGCAGCGCGCGGCCTGGCGCGCCGCGACGCACGCCAGCAGCGTCCGCGCGTCAGCGCTCTCCCACCGCTGGTCCGAGGACCCCGCAGGCCCTGCGGCCAGCAGCCCGCCAAGGCTGGGCGGCCGGAACTCGGCCAGGGGCGCCAGGCTGTCGAGCCTCAGCCACATGTCGGTCTTTCTCATCCGACCGTCCTTGCCGTCCTCGCCCTCGCCGTCCTCGCCCTCGCCCACCCACCCTGCTGTGACGCTGCGCAGCGCGCGCGCGCAAAACTCAAGGGCCTCGGGGCTGAAGCGTTGCGCGGGCGTGTGCGCGGCCGAGAGGAGGCCAGCCAGGGTCAGGCCGGTTGCCAGGTGGCGCCCCGTCAGCACGGGGCAGAAGGTCAGGCAGCGCCCCGCCAGCAGCGCGACCGGGGTCAGCACCGGGTGCCGCCGGTCCGAGGGCGGGAAGAGGGTCAGGAAGAGGAGGAGCACGGCCACCACGCCCGGCGCCGGCCAGGCGTCGGCGCGCTGCCCGGGGTCCGCCAGCCGCCGCCCCAGCCGCGCCGACCACATTGAGAGCCGCGCGCGCGCGAGCGTTGCGGCGTACAGCGGCACCTCCGCCGTCAGCTCCAGCAGATGCGGCAGCAGCGCGTCCAGCGCGGCGGTTGCATCTTGGCCCCCAGCCGCCGCCACGCTGGCAAAGTGCTGCGTCAGCTGGCCGTAAAAGGTCTGCATGCCAGCGCGGTTGTCCCGAGCCAGCGCGGCGGCGTGGGTCACGCGAAGTGCGCCGACCGTCTCGTGCAGCTCGGCTGCGGAGAGGCCCTGGGTGGATGGGAGGGGGGGTGGGGGGGGGGGTCCCGGCGGTGAGGAGCAGGGGGGTGAGCGGCGGATGTCATGCTAGCAATGGCAGGACAGGGCGAGTGCTTGGCTCCTTGCACCATGCGGACAAACCAATAGGGGATGTGAGGCTGAATTTGCTGGAAAGTACATGCATTCCCCCAGCAGCCAGCCCAGCAGCCAGCAGCAGGGCTGCAGGAGACTGTCAGGCTGCCAATCCTGACACAGCTCTTGCCTCCCCTCCCCACTCCATCTCAACACACACACTCACCTCCACCAGGCGTGCAAACTCCGGGTAGGTGGTCGGCAAGCGCTGCAGCATGGAGGGCGCTGCCTGCTGCTCTCCACTGACTGCCGCCTCAGGGTGGATGCTTGGCTCTGGCTGGGTGGTGAGGCGCCGTCCCACGTCAATCGTCCGCTCCTCCTCGTCCTCCTCCTCTGAGGCACTGTCGTCCTCCAACAGGCCACCAGTCTCTTCCTCAGCCTCAACCTCCTCCTCCTCCTCCTCCCCGCTCCCCTCCTCCACTTCCTCGTCATCTCCGCTATCGCCTTCATCGGCCCCACAATCCTCCTCCTCGCTGTCCTCCTCCTCGCTCTCCCCCTCCGCCTGGCCCTTGTGTCGCTTGAGCAGGCGCTTGGCGGCCTCGCGAAAGGCGGCCTGCAGCGGGTCGGAGCCGGCCGCCCGCGCCCGGCGCCGAGCCTCCAGAGCCGTCAGGGGGCCGCCCTCCTCGTCCTCGCTCCCGCTCGCGCCTTCCTCGTCGTCCTCGCCCTCCTCGCTGGCGCTGGCCGACAGGTCGAACTCGTCCTCGTCCTCCAGTGCATCCCCGCTCCCACCCTTGCGCTTCTTGCCCTGAGCCGCGGCGACAGCGGCGGCCTTGGCGCGGCGGGCAGCGAAGCCGCCAGAGGGCAGCTCCAGCATGTCGGTGACGTCCTCGCCGTCCTTGTCCGACCCCTCGCCCAGGTCCTTGGCCTGCAGATGGTTTTGAAGGTACCAGCTTGAGTCACGCGAGCATGATGAGAGGGGCAAGGGCTGGGATTGGAGTCAATTCCTGGCAACTTAGTGCAGGCAATTGAGTCTGCCTGATCAGCCAAATTCGACACCCCTGTTCCCGTTTCCCACCTTGAGTCGGTGGCGCAGCGCGGCTTCTGCCTTGGCGGCACGCTCGTTCTCGGCGGCTTCCAGCTCCGCCTGGGACTTCAGGCGATCCGCGGGGCCACCCTTAGCCTCATAGACCAGTTCCCGGGCAGCGATGTCAAAAGCCACGTCCTCACGAGACTCCAACCCAGCCAGGCTCCTGAAAGGGGTCCGTGGAATCAAATGGGTTTGCTGAGGGCATTGTGAAGATCTTCATGCACCTCCATCTATCATTCTGGATCTCGGTGCACACCCAGCCAAAGCTGAGGCGACGCCGGTCCATCTGTTCCCTCCACCCTCTGGCTGCCAGCTCCACCCCATCAGGTCGCAGGGCGCACTTGGCAGCCTCATTTAGGTTGCCCCTTTGGTCGACTCGGTCTTCCAAATCCAGGCACCAGAGTGCCGTGCCCGCTCTCACCCCTTGGCGCCCTTGGGCCGCACGAGGCGGGAGAGGGCCCCTGCAGCGCCCAGCTCCCGGAAGACGGAGTCCAGCTTTTCCACCTCCTCCACGTCCTCCTCCCGCTGCTGTTGCTTGGCCGCACGGAAGGCCTTGGACTTGGCGATCACCTCCTCCATGACCTCCGCCTTGCTGCGGCGTGGGGCGGGCGCGTCGTCGCCATCCCCACCCTCGAGTTCGGCGGACTCGCTGCGGGGCTTGAGCTGGAAAAGGTCGCCGCCCTCGCCGTCCCCGCCGCCAAAGTGCGCGGAGACGTCGTAGTCGGGCAGGCCGTCGTCCTCATCATCCCTTTGCCAGTCCTGGGATGGGGCAATGTACGAGAGTGCATGCTGGGTGCCCAAGGATACCGGCATTGTGCGTTGTGGCCAGTGCAATGAGCACCGTGCCTTGGGAACGGGGCATTTGCTGCTGAGGCCGCACTCTTGTACATGCCCCTGTCCCTGCCCCAGCCCCTGTATCGATTGAGTCCCCGCTCTATATCCCACCCAACCCGCCACACCTCGCCCAGTCCCTGGGACTCGGCCAGGCTGCGACCTAGATGCGTCAGCTCCACCTCCTGGGTGTCGTCGGGGAGTGCAAACTTGCCACCTGAAGGATGGCGAGAGGGAGGTGGGGTAATTGTCTGATAGGTGCAAACGCGTTTGGTCACATAGAAGGCACAATGGGGCTGAATGGGGCATTTGAGCCTCTGGAAAGCAAGACACTGGGCTCAGGATGTACAAATCTTTTACAACCACCGTAAAACTGATACCGCACCTGCGAGCTCCTGCATCCGCTGCTTCTGGAAACGGAGCAACGCCTTTTCGTCAGCAGTCAGGCTCTCATCGTCCTCTGTGAATTGACGCAAGGAATTCATGTTGTTGCTGACCAAGTGTATCAACTGAGACAGTGCCGCCTGGCTGCAGCCAGCGCAGCAACCCAAACATAAAGCTACCGTGCGGCCCACGCACCTCCAAAGCGTCGGTCGATGAAGGCATTCGACTTTCGGAGCTGCTTGTACTCCACCAGAAGCGTGTTTTTCCTCTGATATGGGGAATTGATGATGGGGCCAAGGTGCAGGCAGCGTGCTCAGTGGACTACGAGGTAAGAGACTGCGAGGCGCACGCCCCCTTCTGTGCAGTTCTTCTCCCCATCATCCCGTTTTGAACTCCACCCACCAATTCATGAGCCGCGCTGCGTAACCTGCTCTTCTCCTGAGGGCCGTTGAGCTTTTTCCGGCCCAGCACGTCGAACTTCTTGTGGGAGCTCAGGCGCTCAAAGAGATTGGGCACAGGCTCAGCCTTTTTGGAGCCATACCTCTTCTTGACAGGCCCCTTCTTCTTCGCCATGGCGGGCACCAGGGGTGGCGAAGCGGTGGCCGGAAACGCTACAAGGTGGGAATACCCATCCCCACGAACAACGCTGGAGTCCCCCAAGGAGCGATTTGAATTATGCTAATATTGATTCTTCATGTGAGTCTTCTACGCCGACCGTCAGGAATCCTGGAAGGGTGGCCCTGCGTGAAAACAGCATGCAGGGGAGGGCGCCGGCGCGCGCTAATCTCGCATGTGGTGTCAGCCTTACGACGAGACGACCTCATCAGTGCTCACGTGTGAAAACTTCTCTTAAATTACTGATTCTATCTACCAGCACTCGTGTACATTGTTTGGAGTTTGGGTTGGGAATGTTGCAACTGTGGTCGTTTAGTTGCTATGTTGTAAAGACAAGTGCAGGACATCGTCGCACAGTACTTTAGCTTTGTGAAGGGCTGACTACTTGCACATGGGATAGGGTTTTCAAGAAATTAAAGCAACAGAATCCAGCGTGCAAGGCACAATCAAGCCCTCAATTGTGGTAGTCACGATTGTGGTATTTCTGACGCTGGCGCATGGTCAGACCACGAAGGTGCCCCGAACCTGGAGCATATGAAAAATTTGACGGCCACGTCGTACGAAGGTGCGACAGAGTCAACCACATGCAGGACATTACGTCCAGCAGAGACGCGTTTGTCCGAGCTTGAGACTACTCGCAGTCATGCAGGCTTCCTCGAAACCCTGACTTGTAGAGTACAGGCCACATTTGGTGTCACGGGTGCGACAGCATGGCGTCGATCAGCTCCATTCTGGGGAATGGCACCGCCAACATTACCACCGACTGCACGGCCATATTCTGCTACCCGACGTCCAAGTCTGGTGAGCTCTGCCCATTGCATGACCACGACCCTTCAATACGCGATGTTTCGGGTGCAGGGGAACAAGGTGGCCCTCTCCATGCCCAAAGAGGCCAGGCTTCGGGTCTTAGGTGCCCCGCCGACCCACCCTGCCTGCCCCAGGCCAGAACATCGTGACGGGCCTCTACCTGGACCTGGCGCTGGGGGCCCTCTTCCTCATCGGTTTCGTGCTGTGGAGGGGGTCCTTTCCCATCTACCAGGCCCGCATGTACATTGCCAAGAAGCAGTGGCGCCCAGCGCTCATGCCACTGAAAGGGCACCGCCGGCTCTGGTGAGAGGGCAGACCTGGACTGCTTAGGTACTTGATGCCCCATGCTCGGCTTCCGAGGAGCGCTTGGTCTGCACGCATGTCACGCCGACTCCTTGGCATGCCGTCGTGTCGAATGCCCGCTGGGCTGTCCTGTGCATCCACTGGCATGCCGCTGGTCCTCTCTCCGTGCAGGTCTTGGCTCGTTCCTCCTTTCACAGTCAGTGATAGCGAGCTGCTGCGCCAGGCCGGACTGGATGCTGTGGTGGGTGGAGAGGGCGCCGTGGGTCTAGGAGCGTAAGACTTGTCGCCAGCGTGAGATCACCGTGCGCGAGACTGGAGTGCTGCACACACAGAGGTACCTCCATGTCACTCCCTCCCCCCACTGCACCCTTTCCAAAACGCTCCTCGCAGGCCTCCCTGCGCATCATTGAGTACGGCATTCTGGTCCTGGCCCCCCTGACCGTGCTGGGAGTGGCAGTGTGTGAGTTGCAGGGGGGGTGGAGGTGTGGGCGACGCAGGGTCGAGTGGGTCAACCAACGCGAGGCGCTGGGATGCCTGCTGTTTGCCGACCCCTCGCTCCACAGCATGCCAAGACGCCGCCACCTGCCCCCACAAGCCCCTGACACAGCATGCATCCCACTCTGCGCAGTGATCCCCGTGAACTACACCAACTCTGCCAGCGAGATCGTGTCAGGGTCGCGGCTGGACTCCGCCTTCCTGCGCATGACCATGAGCAACATCCCCAAGGATTCTGGCAGGCTCTGGTAAGTGAGGAAGGGAAGAAGGGCTTGATTCCCGGTGCACAGTCTCCACCCCACGGCAGTGGTGTGAAAGGATGGATGGAATGGGTGGGCAGTGCACCCGCGACCCGCTGGTGGATGCCATCCAGTCGATGGAACCTGTCCACACTCCAACGGCCTCATGGCCACTCCATTGCTGCCTGGCTGACGGGCCCCATGCGTTCCCCGTCACAGGGTGCCCTTTGTTTACGTCATCCTCTTTGTGGCCTGGGCCTCCTTCCTCCTCGTCCGCTACCACAAGGTGAGGATCGGGTGCATTGCATGGCCGTAAAGTGGCAGACTACCTGGTCGCACATGTTGATGACATGCTGATATCATGAACCAGGGCCCGCCACCTCCCTTGGCGGTGTGTGCCATGCACCTCCCAGTCCACGCCTCATCCCCCCTTTCCACCACACTCCCCAGGCGCACCTGAGCCTGGCCATGTGGCACGAGTTCCACCCCGAGTCGGAGGTGGTCAAGGGCCACAGCAGCCAGGAGGAGGCCGGCGACTCGCCCGTGGGCAACGGGTCGGCGGCACCCCCGCCGGCCCCCGCCAGCTCTGATGCGTCGGCGGGCGGCGTGAGCGTGACCCTGGCGGACCCCGAGGCGGGCCTGCTGAGCCGGCGCACGGCCAGCCACATCGACTCGCGCGTCGTGCCCAGCGTGCTGCCGGGCGCACCGCCCGTGGCCCTGGGCGGGCCCGAGTGCGTGCTGACCGTGCGCGGCCAGCCGTACGGCGTGCCGCGCGTGGGGCGCTACGCGGTCCTGATCCTGGACGACGCGGAGGAGCGGTACCACTTCTCCGGCGAGGGCGTGCTGCCGGGCGTGTCGGTGCTGTCGCGGCGGCGCCGCGGCTGGCCCGCCAGCTACGCCGTGGTGGGCACCGAGGAGGAGGAGGGAGGGGGGGGAGGACGGCAGCCCCACGCACGGCGAGGGCGGCGAGGGCGGCGAGGACAAGGAAGCCGAGGACGGGCTGGCCTGGCGCCACGCCAACCGCCGCATGCAGTCCGCGGGCCGCGTGTTTGGTGAGGTGTTTGCCGACGACTTCGTGGCCGTGGTGCCCGTCTACGACTGCCGCGCCGTGGACAAGCTGCTGCACCGCCGCTTCGGCCTCGTGCGCCGGCTGGAGCGCAGCCGCGCCGCGCTGCAGGCGCACGAGGCAGGCGAGCCCGGGGACGGAGCGCCGGCGCCCACCCCGCGCCGGCGCAAGCGCCGGGACGCGCGTCTGGCAAAGCTGACTGCGGCCGCCACGCAGCTGGAGGACGAGCTGCGTGCCGTGCTGTTGGAGGTGGAAACCGCGAAACGGCGCACGCTGGAGCGCCCGCCCACGGGCCCCTTCTTCGCCGTGTTCCGCACGCAGGAGGCGGCGGCCTTCGCCGCGGGTGTGAACGTGAATCCGCCCGATCAGCACCTCATGCGCGTGCTGCCCTCGCCCGACCCCGCCGACATCAACTGGGTGGCCCTCCTCCGCGGGTGAGGGCTGGCTGGGGGGCAAATGGCGGGCAGCAAAGAGTGGGGTGTGTGCGTGGCGGGGCAGGCGTTCCAGCGTCTGGCTTGTTCGCTGGCTCGGCCCATCTGAGGGCATGGTGCTGACGGGGGGGAAAGAGAGCTCAGAGTCTGGGACGTGCACGAGTCTCTGCACCATGGTAGCGCTCCGTACATCCATGAAGCCTCTCACATAAACACGTACAGAATACAGCTCAGCACTCTGGTATTCCTCATGACCACCCACCTCTCAGGTGGAAGCAGCGCATGGTGCGCCCGCTGCTGGTCTTCCCTGTCATCATGGTCATCATGCTGTTCCCCATCGGCATTTTCACCGGCGCCTTCTCACAGCTCAGCACGGCCATCTGCGGCGTGCCTGCAGGGGACGCCGACCTCACCACCTACGCCACCTCCTGGTTCTGCTCCGATGAACGGTTGGCGCGCTTCCTGCGCAACCTGCTCACCGGCTTCCTGCCCTCCCTGCTGCTGTCGCTGTACCAGGTGCTGGTGCTGCCCCTCGCGTTCTACCTGGTGGCGCAGGCGGAGGCCACCAGCTTCAGCCTGGAGGACCTCGACTACCGCTGCGGCGAGCTCTTCTTCTACTGGTGCGCTGGGGTGGAGGGGAATGGAGGCGCCTGTTCCATCCAGGAAAAGGATGCGCAAACCCAGCAGAGAGACGGATCGCGGCTGCTGAGAGACTGCAACTGCTCCTGAAATAGGAAAGCAGCGAGGCAGCGAGCATCCCAGACATGGAGCCTTGCTCCAAAGGCCTTGCTTGCATGCCTTTGGGATAACTGCCCTCCTGCACCCCTCATAACTTCTCCACCCTGCAGGAACGTCTTCAACCTGTTCCTGGGAGCCCTGCTGGGGGGGTCCGTCCTGTCGAGCATCCAGACCTTTCTGGAGCGACCATCCAACATCTGGCCCCTCCTGGGCAATGCCATCCCCGCCTCTTCCAAGTGCGACAAAGTCCGGGCCTGGGTATGGGGGAGCCGACTGCACCCCTGCTTCATGTGGGGCTTCGTGTGTGTTGGTGTGCATGGCAAGGGGCCTGATGGCGGCGGCAGGGCTGCAGGGGATTGCTGCAAGCTGCTTGACCTGCACAGCACATTCGTTGCCTGGGCAACGTCTACATCCCCCTTGCCGCGGTCTTGCTGAACTGTGCAGATGCCAGCCCTGTCCCCACACCTCCCCTTTCTCTCCACCATCCATCGCAGCTTCTTTGTCCTGTATGTGATGTTCCGGGGATTTGCCCTGGTGCCCTTTCGTCTCTTCTGGCCTGCAGCCTCGGTGTTTGTGTTCATCCTCAAGTGGCTCCGCATCATCTCATGTGAGTTACTGCGGGTGATGCCTCTGGCTCTCTCCTGGCCTGGGTGCCCACTGCGACCTAATGCCATTTCATCACTGAGCCTGGGCTCAGATGGTTATGGAGGCATGCCCACCGGTGAATCCCATGCCTCTGCTGCGCTGACCAAGGATATCGCTTGCCCCGCCGCCACAGGGGCCAAGGTTCCCATCGACAAGGCCATGGAAATCCCAGCCCGGAACCTGCGCTACAGCCGGGACATCGGCGTCATTGTCATGGCCATCTACGTGAGAGGGGGGGGCTTAAGGGAGTGGCTTGCATCCCTTTCGTCTCTCGTTCAGGAGGACAGGTGGCCAGAGCTGCCAGCCCCATATTCTGCCGCTGCGCCGCGCTCCCCCACCTCCCTTCCCCTCATCTCCAAGCTCATCGTCCCTCGCAGGTGGCGGTGTTTGCGTACGCCCCCATCACCCCCTTCATCCTCCCGTTTGGGCTGATCTACTTCAGCCTGATGTGGATCGTGTGGAGGTACCAGGCCCTGTATGTGTACGAGAGCGTGACAAATGCCCAGGGCCGCATCTGGCCCTACTTTGCCCATAGGTGGGCGTCTTTGTGTTGGTGGGAGACTTGATGGTTGCAGTATGTTGCTGGGTTTCGCTGCACGTTCAGTGCATAGTGTGTTCACCAACACCTCACCCAGTTCCTACCCAGACCTTCCAAAACCCATTCCTCCTTTCTCCTCCCTAAGGCTGGTGGCATGCCTGCTCATCCAGGTCATCTTCACCTCGGCCATGTTCATCGTCAAGGGGGGCTACGTCCAGGCAGGCATCTTGCTCGCAGTGCTCAGCCTCTCCCTCTACGGCCTGCGAAGGTGACGCCAGCGCGTGTTGGAGAGCCATGGTTGAGGGTCTTCCAGATGCAGTGGCCATGTGGATGGTTGGTTGTCTCATGCTGTTTGCAACCCTAACGCCTTTCTATGACCACTTTGCTGCCAGTTGCACCATCAGCACCCCGACTTCCCTGCCCTGCATCAAGCATCGGACCTCGACCCACCACACTCACAGATACCTCAAGCTGCTGGATCGCAAGGGAGGCATCCAGACCCTGCGGAGCAAGCACTTGGCCGGGCGAGTCGATCCGCCCCTGGACCTCTTCACCGCCCCGCCGCTGAGGAGCGACGCCGACTCGGTGTGGTACCCAGAGTGGGGCAAGGCGTGGCAGTACTGGGGCGTGCCCCGGTATGGCTTTTAGACGTTGTCTCTTGGATCTTTTGGCAGCAGGACATGCACCTTGCATCTTTTTCTCCCCCAACGCTCCTGGAACATGTGCCAGCCCAGGCCCTTCTGACGCTGATCCGCACCACATGACAGCATTGATCTTGGACAGCCGCCCAGGCTGAGCTGTGATATGACAGCATGCTCACAGAGTTGCGACCTCCCTTGCCACCCTGACACCCCTGTAACAGCTTCATTTCCCCAGGCAGACGACAGCTCAAGGCTCCTCAGGCCGCCTTGGCCTTTGTGCCTGCGTGCTGCCTCGAGTAGTACCGCAGCGACCACACCGTGAACAGGGTGAGGCCGCAGGCGGCCGCCAGGCCCCACCCGATCAGGATGTGCGTGGGCCAGGGTGCCGGGAACATGCTGCGTCGTGGGAATGGAAAGGAGGGCACATGTGGAGGGGGGTGAACGCCCGACCGAGACATCCCCTGCACAGGCTCCCGCACCAGGCGTGCCAGCCCGGCATCCACCGCCGCACAGCACTTCCCCTCCCTCCTCTCCTCCACACACACCCCTTGCCAAACTTGATGGAGACCAGGGTTTCCACCAGGGCCAGGGCGAGACCCAGCCACGCAAAGGCTCCCAGCTTCAGCATGTCGGCTCCCTGGGGAGAGCCAGACGCCTCGATGTACTCATAACACTCCTGTGCATCCATGGAACGTAGGGCCGGTGAGCGAATGTGGTGACTGTAGAACAGGGCCCTGGCATGACCCCTGCATGCTTCCTTCATGACACCTTGCGCTCCTTTCACCCCCCCTCCCTCCGCCACCCCCTCAAACCCTCACGCGTCGGCCTGTGCGGCAAACCCCTCACCCGCATGCCAGGGAGTCCCACACCCAGGAGCAGGAACAGGCGGATGGGGTTAAGGGGGTTGGAGGGGGGGACCCACAGCACAAACTTGAGGAAGAAGTGGTTGACCTCAAAGAGCAGGAAGACGGCAATGGGGAAGAGGCACTGCGGGGGTTGGGGTGGGGAGAGAGAGGATGAAGGGGTGTGGAGCAGTGCATATCCGTTCAGGGTGCCACAGCACTTGGAGCAGCTTGTGCCAGCCACACCACATAATCCAGAAGTGCAGCGGTTGCCCGCTCAATGCCGCGTGCCCTCCCGCCTGCGGCCCCTCCGCGGAATCCCAAAGCACCTACCTGGAGGCAGCGCTTGGGGCTGGCAAACGCCTGCCACTTCAGGTTTGAAAAGGACTTGGGCGTGAACTGGAGCAGGGATCGGCGGGCCTTGGCCAGGAGGGAAGGCTGCTGGCTCATCCCCCTCCAGTCATACTCCTTGCTGTCAAAGTAGCTGATGGACCACATGCCTGAAAGTGTGATTGGCGAACAACACGGCACACATAATTTGATGCCACGGTGCCATGAGCTGTTTCTAGGACATAGCTCTGTCCCAGTGAGAACCCATGAACATCTGTAAGGGTAGTCCCTGTGCCGCGCCAACTGCTCGGTGGAAACATTCGCGATTGTTTCGAAATCCCTGGCGCAGTGCACGTCATTGACAGTGGTCCATCCTCTATTGGCCCTTCCACTACCGGGAACACACAGCAAGTCCCCCTAGCCCCCACCCGAACCCACCCAGAGCAATGCCGAGGTTGTTGCAGATGGCTACGTCCAGAATCCAGCTGTCCCACCAGCACTCGTTGAAGTTTGGGAGCCAGTGCTGGAAGGTGACCTCCATCAACTCAAACCCAATGCTGCCGCAGCAGGGGTAGTGCAGCGATTGCCATGAGATGTGTGGCAATACTTCTGGCAGGGTCAAGGAGTCGTAGCACATCACTCTTTCCCCCACATTTCCATCCTGCCCTGCCTACCTGATGATCCAGAGCATCGTGCGGTCACGGAGCATGAGGGTCTTGCCCCACCATCCAAGGATGTGGGCCACGACAAACTCATCAAACACGGTGTCGTTAATGACCTGGAGGAAGGAGGGTGCGATCGAGGAAAGGCGTTTGTAGGCAGGGGAAGAACGCCATCGGGTGAGCTCTAAACTCAAATCAAAACAGGCACAGCGTCTACTGGCGGCCCCTTGGGTTCAGTTTCCTTGTCTTCTCACGCTGCCAAGCATGCATGACACCGGACTCTCGCCAGTTTCACTCGGTGGGCTCGAATCAGCCGGAAGCTGGGCCCCACACCCACCATGGCAGCACACTGGGCGCACCTCCCAGTTAATGCCCTGGCCTGGTTTATAGAGGGCGCAGTCGGTGCCATAGTGTCTCTCATCGAGCTCTACCCCCAGCTCGGGGTAGAGGTGCTGGACAGATCATGGTTGGGGATGCCAGGAGTGGAAATAGACGGAGGATCTACTCTTCAGGCAGAGGTTGCCACCCATACCGTCCAGATCCCACACGGCGCTGCACAGAGCAACACTCCAAGGATCCTCCCTGTACCTTGAGGGTTTGCCTGGCCCCATCAGCAGACTGGAAGAGCAGGTACACCATGAAGAGGGTGTAGCACGTCACGAGCCCAAATACAAAGCGCCAGAAGGCAGGGTGGGGGCGGATCATCTTGGTGTCGGGGCCTTGGACCGTAGAAATGACTGCAGCATTGGGGGACCGGGGTCCAGGAGACTCAGAAGAGGGAGTGGCAACCGCAGGGCAGAGAGTGTGCGTCGGGGGCGTTTGCCAGGCACAGAAGCACCAAGTGAATACCCAGCAAGCCAGACACTCTTGCTCCTCTCATGCCCGCGTCAGGCACCAGTGCAACCGGCGCACTCAGAAAGGCGTACACCACAGCCCAGATCCCATTCTTGGCATGCTGGTAGTCCAGCGAAGCAGCGGTGGCCGGGTCAGACGGGGTGTCAGGGGGATTGAAGGGCCTGGCCCATGCGATCAGGCCAACAATGGCTGCATGGGGAATCGAAGGGCCAGGGATTTGTCTTGTGGCAGGTGATCAGCCGAGGTGCATTGCCAGCCGACCTCCTTTGATTGCACAGACAAGATTTCCCTGGCCCCTCACCGGCTAGGAGCACGGTCAGGGTGTGCGGGCTGTACAGGAACTTTGTGCTGGGATCCAGGACCTCGGCTTCATCCTGGCTGCCGCCTCTCGCCGCGACGGAGCGGGTCTGAACCATTGTAGCCCCCTCGGAGAAGCACCCGCGGATCCCTCCCCCGCCCGGCAAACGGGGTGAGTTCCGTGGGGGACTGAACGGCAGCACAGTGCCCTGCACAAGGGATCAACGATGTAATTCAACTGATATATATACAGCTCAGTCTATTGCGCCATGGTGCACAGACCGAAGGACGATATCGTAGTGGCCATCGGAATCGTTCGGGCATATGCCTTGTCGCGCCCAGGCCACATCCGGAGGGCAGCTGACGCCGTCCCCCCTCCAGTACGGCGACTGATCGTCATCCCAATTACCGAAGTGATATGCAATTTCACAATACCATGCAATATAATGTTGATGGAGAAGCTTGAAAATTAGACATAGAAGGGGTTGCAGCGTAGAGTCTCAGTGACAAGATACTGCTGGCAGGCTGGTATGAGATTGAAGTCATCAACAATGCACCGACATATGAACCACCTCCTCCTGCCCCATACTCAGCAGGGCCTGACCACCGTGAAATCATCCGAGTTGAAAGTCGACGAGTCCAGACGCTCCAGTGAAAGCTTCTTCTGCATTCTTTCGGCCTGCACACGTGAAAGGAACGGTAGATCATGAGAACATTACACCCGGCAAAGTGACTCACCTTCCCCTTTATGTCGGTGGTCTCTGCAATATGTGACCTTCTATTCCAACCTGGGTCCTCACCACTGATTACTCACCATCTCTGCCGTGAAGATGAAGTGCGTATCAAGCCACCTGATTGCATTCTTAAGATCAATGATGAGCTGCAGGATTGGGGATCGAGAATGAGATCAGAAGTGTTGGAGATTAATCTACCAAACAGTCAGGAAGGTACCTCAAGTTGGCCGGTCAGATTTGAGCATTCCGACTCGCAGACACATCCCCCACATCTACAGGCAACAATTGGGCAACTCCTTTACTGCTTGCATAGGGAGGGCACCGCCAAGATCGTGTTGAGCCCCAAAACTGCCCATACCTGGTCTGCCATCTGCACGCTCATGTCCTCCCGGATGGTGATCCTCATCAGCTTGATGTTCTCCGCATTCGGGCACATGGTGTAGGCGGGCAGCACCCAGCCCCTCATTCGTAAACGATCAGCCAGGTCAAACTCGTCGTACATCCTGGGAGGGGTGAAGGTGGGCTGCATGGAACGACATCCTTTGGAGTCAAGGGGCATAATGAAGCCCCTCCAGCAAATATGTCATCTGGCTCAACAGTCTTGCGAGGTTTGCACTCTGCAGGTCCTGCACACCTGTGGTGCGGCTTGCCATCGGAGCCGGTGAGAGTTGTCAGCCGGAAGGCGACCACGGGGACGCCGACCTCGGGAGAGAGGATCTCAAAGTGCTCCGTCAGCTGGATGGCGCGACGCAGGCGCTTCCTCACCACCTCCAGGTTCAGGAAGATCTTCCGGTACCCGCCAAATCCCAGGCGCAGGAACTGCGGACAGTGCCGGGGACACTCTTTGAGAGATTGGGGTCCGAGCACGGGCTAGTTGAGAGTGGTAGGAGGGCAGGTGTGTTGCGCTCTAATACAAGCATGTGGGACTCCCTGTGGCCCACTCAGCCCCACGGGGGAGACCAAGACAGCCCTCCTCCCCCCCTTGGCCCCCCTTGCCAGCGAGACCGAGCCCACCACCACCACCTAGAACTACAAACCTGGTAGTACTGGCCAATGATCTGGGAGGCGCCCTTGGAAAAATTTAGGGTGATGGACCTCTCTGTTGAGCCCAGGTAGTTCTCCATGAATACCTGAGATAAAAGTAGTGGGTGAGAGGAGAAGGCGTGATGCAGGGTGGCAAGGTTCCTTGCACCACAGGTACCAAGATTGAAGGAGCCTCGCTTGACCAGGTGTGCCATACTAGATTTGCAAACAGTCAAGGGTACAACGCGGCGATCTTCTGTGTAGCACCCTAAGAGTATACCTCTCGGTACTCTCTCAAGGTCCTCGGTGCATGCATTACTCTCAACCTTTGACCAACACTTCTGGTCCGATTCCCCAAGAACGTCACCTTTCCCCAAAATCCCGACGGCCACAGCACAATACGCACCAGCTCAGGTGGAAGATGGTCTGCGTCGCGCCAAAGTACCCAGCCCACCCCAGGATAGACCAGGCCATACCTGTTGGTGCGGGCATTTGGTGCAGGAGGTGAAGGAGAACAGAGGCGCAGCCAGGCGTAAGGCATGCTGCCATGTGGCCCATGGGCAGAAACGGCAAAATCATGCAAGGGCTGCTACAGAGGTCTCGTCCTCTACTCAATATATCATCTTCACGATTCAGGCCCGCTCAGCGATAGATCGCAGCACTCGACACCCTGCTGCACCCTCGTCCTCCCCACCAAAAGCAGGCTCAGCATGCAGGGCACACGCACTTGTGCCCCGAGACGTTGATGGACGCGACATTGGACAGCCTGAAGTCCCACTCCAGGTCGGGGTAGATGAACGGCGCGATGAAGCCTCCACTGGCGGCGTCCACGTGGATCTTGACCCCCCAGCCGTTCTTGGCGTTCACGCGGTCTGGGGACGTGCAGTCAAGAGTGAGGCGGAGCGTGAGCAGCCGTTGAATGTGTCAGGGGGGCGTACTGGGATTACCACTGCCCTCCACACAGCACAGCCAGCACCTGCCCCGCCCCACCCTGCCACTCACCAACCATCGCGTCGATGGCCTGGACATCCTCAAACTCGCCAGTGAAGGTGGTGCCCAGCACGGCTGCCACACCTGGGGGGATGAAAGGAAGGGGGCAGCGGCATTCTCGCTGAGTCTCAGGCGCCGTCGCGGCGTGCACACCCATGCATGCACAGTCCGTACGGGATGCAGCCGGCGGTTCCAGCCGCCGCACACCCAACCCCAAACCTAAGTTCCACAGGGCCCACCCACCAATGGTGTTCTCGTCGATCAGCGGCTCCAGCAGCTCCGCAGTTGCGCAGTACCGCCCCTCCTCGGCGTACACGTACCGCTCTTCCACATCAAAGTAGCGGCAGAATCTGAGGGTGGGGTGAGTAGAAAGGGTCGGGGCATCAAGAGCCCGGCAGTAGTGCATCCAAGTGGGACAATCGCGCGCCCACCCCGTAATATCCCCCCCTCCCCAATTCCCCTCCCCTTCCCTGCCCATCTGGAGCACCTCCCCTCCTCCCCCCCCGAATACAGCTTACTTCTCCCAGCAGACATGCGTCTCGCGACCCATAACCAGGTTGGGGCGGGAAGTGTCCAGGCCCTTGGCCTTGCGCCGTGTCTGCCACGCTTTCTTCAGTGCCAGCGCGCCCAGCATGATGGCCTCCGAGGACCCGACCGTGGCGGTGCCCACGGGGTCGCCGCGACCCTCCTCCCCGGCCACGGAGGGCGCGTGGTACAGCTTGGCCAGGATGGAGACGCAGCGGTTCTGGATCTCCGTGGAACTGCAAGGATGAGGGGTTGGCGCGGAGAGGCCTGATGTTGATATGTTCCGTGCTGGATAGGGCGAGCGGGTGTGTACAAGGCCATGGCTTACGCGAGGGGAAACACAGGTTGAGGCTTGCATGGGAAGAGATCGCTGCATCTACCCAGGAATGCACCAGGCACCCAAATGGGCGGGTTGATCATGCGCATCTGGTCAGACACGCTCACCTCAATACTTTCCAACCAGTGTTCACAACCCACCCCTCCTCACCTGGGGTACTCGTCTGTGTCGACGTAGTTGACGTCCAGGGCATCCTGCATCAGATCCCGGGCCTCTGGCTCCATCCACGTCGTCACAAAGGACGCCAAGTTCAGCCTGGAGCGCAGGGTGCAAGGTGGGGGAGCGTATGGGCACGAGAAGCTGCCAAATGACACCCAGAAGCGCAGCCGCTCGCCAACCTACTTGGGCGTGGCATCCAGGGCCCTCACATCCTTGATCAGCTGGTAGCACACATGGGCCGGCACCCCGTATTCGGAGAGCCTGTGGCGTGCCGGGGAGGGGCCGGAGGGGGATGGGGTCCACCAAGCTGCCCGAGGTATCGGAATGCTTACGGTGCATGGCACAACCCTTCGCCAGCCCGGCTTTCGACATATGCATGTAATGTCGGTTTGAAATGAGTTTACATTCACACACTCACTGGTAACGGGGCAGGGGCTCCGCCTGTCAGAGGGGGGACAAGGTCGTGTGGTTAAAGTATGGAGACGACTGCGCGCACTCCTGCTCCCTCGCCCATCATCGCACCACCATGCAGGCTCACCACGTAGCGAGAAGCAAAAGTACTCTCGATGAAGTCCGAAACGTTGCCCTCCACATGCTCCTGTCCGTAGGTCGGACTCCTCTCGTCGCGGGTTAGCATTGCACCGACCGGACTTGGACCCGAGAAACGATACCTTACCGAGGTTTGAGTGTGAAAAACGTGTTTGATGTGAGAACCTTACAAGTTGTGGTTAAAATTTGGTTAAACCTGGAGGATGCGGTGCCTACAAACAACTCGCGAGGATCTCCAAGATGCTTTCCTCTCGGGCCAAGTTGAGGAAGCTGCCGTCATCGCCCCACCGGCAACCCTGGCTCGCCCTTGTGGCAAGTGCCGTCCCAGTCCCACCCAGAGTCCGAGCCTTATCAGGTGGACCCCAGCGAGGTGGACGGCTGCTCCTGCTCTGATTCCTGCATGGATAAGCCATGCAAACACATCATCAATGTCAGGCGCAAGCGGTGTCCAGACCTTGCCGACCACCACCTCAAGTGTTTCTTGGAATCCAAACTGGGTACCTTTGAGGGTGGCCTCCACCGCATGTTGACAGCTGTGCGGGAGGACAAGGCGGCAGCAGCAAAGAGAAGTAAGCTGCGAGATGCGCATAGCGTTGCTGTTGCAGCAAAGTGCCGTCTGAGTCTTCATCCCTGTGTCACACGGTCACTCCAGTGCTATTCACCCACACCAAGCCATTGAGGCAATCAACAATCCACTCACTGACACAGGCATCAGCGTGGCATCCAAGGCCGGCACCGGCAGGAGGCGCGGCAAGGAGCCGGTGCCAATGGCAGACCCCCTCACTGATACCTGGCCTGACCTGGCCTCAGCATCCGCGGAGCCTGACACTCAGCGACTGGACAGTGCCACCGGCCCACACCTTGTGGACAGAAGCAGCGCACCTGCACCACCGGTGAGCCTCCCAGGCAACCCGGCTCCTTCACCCGAGAGCGATCCAGGGCTCAAGGAAGCAGTCCAGAGGCTGGCGACCAGGATCAAACTGATTGCGGAAGAGGGAGTGCGTGCGAAGCACGGAGCACTCTACAAGTACCTTGTGGAAGCTGAAACACCTGTGCTGCCCGCTGATCGGCTGATACCATCCCCTCCGAGCAACAAATCAAGGCCAAAGCACACCGAATCCGCTCCCACCCTGAGAGGGGTGGTGGCAGGAGGCGGCAGACTGTTTCGACGGGCAAATTAAGGCCAAGGTGACCTTGTACCTGGTGTGATTCCCATGGTTATAAGCGACGAGCTTAGCAACCAGGCAGGGAGAGCGTGTGGGGGGCAGCAGTGCCTTCGGACGGGCAAGGGAGAGGAGAAGACCGCCCTCCCCTCCCACCCACCCCCACTTTGGGGTTCTTGCTGCCTCAACGGGCGGAGGCCCTGGGGACGACCACCTGACGCAGACAGTGCTCCATCTCCCTTGCTCTCGATACTTTACCACACAATGATATTTGAACACAGCAATCTGCCTTGGAGGGCGCGTCCACATCCCGACGGGACAGAGTCCCGCGAAGCTTCCAGAAACGACCAGGCCTGAGAAAGAGGCCTCGCAACCCGAGCAAGCATTCAAAGGCCTAGAGAGTGGTCAATTTTCAGATGGGTCAGGTGAAGTGGCGGTAAACACAGGGGCAGTGGGAACTCGTCCCGGGCGTGTGGGGAGGGGGGGGGGTCGGATAGGATTTAGGGTCTCACCAACGGCCGCGGTGGCAGTATTCTCGCATGCACATTCCGGTTCCTGATTTTCTCAACATCGTAAATAGGAGCAAAAGTCTCATGTATCGATCGAGGTGTCATATAAGGCACGTCTAGGGCGCTCCCCCTCTTCTGCACCGACGCCCCGCGTCTACACCATCGTAGTGTCCTGCCTCGCCTACCATCCACCTCCACCGCCGTGCCATCCGACTGTTATGTCTTGGTGAGTCCCGAGGTGAGCTGCGAGGTCGATATATCGGACTACCGCATATTACGATTGTCCTAGATTCGGTGGTTGCTGCATGGGTGGGATCCGAGTGCATCGATCACTTTAGGTATGCTCTTCCCATCGTCTTGCGGAAACATTTTGCAATTTTCTCTCGTCGAAGACCCTCAGCACCCCTTCCCACTGCATTCGACAGGAATGGCCGGGCTTTGTGGGCGGCTGCGTGGTGGCATGTGCCATTCACGCAGGAGCAGGTGGACTGGATCGTCGAACTCCGCCGGCGCATGCCGAAGAGGCCGAAGTGGGGTCTGTGGGAACATCATCCGCACCTCTGCCTGCCGCTGGCCAGGCGACTCCTCGCGGAGCGCGAAGGGCGACAGCCGGCCGCGCCAGCTCCCGCGCAGGCTCCAGAGAGCGCGCCACCAGGGCAGGTGGGCGAGGAGACGATGCAGCCCGACGCAAATCGCCCAGATGTGAGTGGTGAGGGACGACCGGGAATGCAGGACTGTGGAGATCTGTGGTGGTTTGACACGGTTACTTCCTTGCACCCTCGAGGTATCAACTAGGATTCAGACAGATAGGTAGCATGGCTATATGTGTAATCACCAGTCCCCCTCTTACCTACATGCACAGGTTGATGCCACTGCAGCGTCCACCATCGCCGCCAGGCTCCAGCGCCTGGTTGAAGACCGCGCGAAGCAGCACAAGTCCAACAAGGACGAGGGCATCCCCAGTAGGCGGCGGGGCCTTGGGAAGGCTCGACGGGCGGCACTGGCCAAGCGCAAGAAGGCTGCAGAGAAAGCAGCTGGCAGCCCTGCCAAGGGGGCTCAGAAGCCGCCGCCGACGACGCACATCGGGCGGCTGTTCAGCCTTCTGCCCTGCAGACAGGGCTTTGAGGCGGTGCACATCACCGGCACCCTGACGACGCTGGGAGCCCTCTTGCGGCGGCACGAGAAGTTCGACAGGGGCGGCGTGAAGAAGTTGACGGGGGTGCAGCTTCCCACCGAGAAGGAGTGGAGAATGCACACGGAGGTTGAGGTGAGGGATGTTGCCAGATGTCGTGGTGGAGGAGGGGGTCCGGTGATGCAGAGATGTTGTTCACTTTTTCACTTCAAGCCTGGGGTGCCTTCCTCAGGAAGCTTTGATAGGGTTGCCCTGTGCTGTTCATTACTCTGTGGACTGGTTTGCAGCGGTGTTTTGCCATGGGAGAAGCCTGAAACCACTTCTGCCCATCCTCCGCATCAAATCCATGCACGTCCCTGCAATCCCATGTACTGAAATTCCTCAACCTGGACAAGGTATTCTCACCGAGGGCTCAAAGCTCACCGCCAAGAAACGCAGGGCGGTCGAGGCCTGCCTCCACTGCAAGCGGGAGGAGTACGAGGTGGAGGTGGACGAGGACGGGAAGCTCAAGAAGGGGAAGAAGGCGGCGAGGACAGGGAAGACGGGCGGGAAGAAGACGGACTGGTTCGTCCACATCGGGTGGGCCTTCTTCACCCTCCTGTTCAACTTCCCGCGCTTTGAGGGCTGCGGCTGGTACTCGGCGGGGCACTGGCGGACCAACGGGTACAGCGTCACGGTGACCCTGCGACGGGCGAGAGGGCCTCCCCGGCCCGGCGACCTTCCGCCGCCGCAGGGTCACCGTGACGCTGTACCCGTTGGTCCGCCAGTGCCCCGCCGAGTACCAGCCGCAGCCCTCAAAGCGCGGGAAGTTGAACAGGAGGGTGAAGAAGGCCCACCCGATGTGGACGAACCAGTCCGTCTTCTTCCCGCCCGTCTTCCCTGTCCTCGCCGCCTTCTTCCCCTTCTTGAGCTTCCCGTCCTCGTCCACCTCCACCTCGTTCTCCTCCCGCTTGCAGTGGAGGCAGGCCTCGACCGCCCTGCGCTTCTTGGCGGTGAGCTTTGAGCCCACCGTGGCACAAACCGTCTCGAGGTTGAGAAGTTTGAGCACCTGGGGTGGGAGGGATTTTAGTGGGTTTGATGTGAAAAAGGGGCAGGAGTGATTTAGGCATCTGCCACGGCAAAACACCACTGCAAAACGGTCCACAGAGTATTGAACAACTATGGGCAACCCTACCAAAGTTTCCCAAGGAAGGCAGCCCAGGCTTCAAGCGGAGAAGTGAATGACATCTCTGCATCCCAGAACCTGCTCCTCCACCACGACATCTGGCAACATCCCTCACCTCTGCCTCCGCTGCAAACTGGAGGAGTTCGAGGTGGACGTGGACAGGAACGGGCAGCAGAAGAAGGGGAGGAAGGCGGTGAGGACGGGGAAGACGGGCGAGAAGAAGACGGACTGGTTCGTCCACATCGGGTGGGCCTTCTTCACCCTCCTGTTCAACTTCCGGCGCTTTGAGGGCTGCGGCTGGTACTCGGCGGGGCACTGGCGGACCAACGGGTACAGCGTCACGGTGACCCTGCGGCGGCGGAAGGTCGCCGGGCCGGGGAGGCCCTCTCGCCCGCCGCAGGGTCACCGTGACGCTGTACCCGTTGGTCCGCCAGTGCCCCGCCGAGTACCAGCCGCAGCCCTCAAAGCGCCGGAAGTTGAACAGGAGGGTGAAGAAGGCCCACCCGATGTGGACGAACCAGTCCGTCTTCTTCTCGCCCGTCTTCCCCGTCCTCACCGCCTTCCTCCCCTTCTTCTGCTGCCCGTTCCTGTCCACGTCCACCTCGAACTCCTCCAGTTTGCAGCGGAGGCAGGCCTCGACCGCCCTGCGCTTCTTGGCGGTGAGCTTTGAGCCCACCGTGGCACAAACCGTCTCGAGGTTGAGAAGTTTGAGCACCTGGGGTGGGAGGGATTTTAGTGGGTTTGATGTGAAAAAGGGGCAGGAGTGATTTAGGCATCTGCCACGGCAAAACACCACTGCAAAACGGTCCACAGAGTATTGACCAACTATGGGCAACCCTACCAAAGTTTCCCAAGGAAGGCAGCCCAGGCTTCAAGCGGAGAAGTGAATGACATCTCTGCATCCCAGAACCTGCTCCTCCACCACGACATCTGGCAACATCCCTCACCTCGACCTCTGTGTATATTCTCCACTCCTTCTCGGTGGGAAGCTGCAGCCCGATCATCCTCGCCACGCCGCCCCTGTCGAACTTCTCGTGCCGCCGCAAGAGGGCTCCCAGCGTCGTCAGGGTGCCGGTGATGTGCACCGCCTCAAAGCCCTGTCTGCAGGGCAGAAGGCTGAACAGCCGCCCAATGTGCCGCGGCGGCGGCGGCTTCTGAGCCCCCTTGCGGGGCTGCCAGCTGCTTTCTCTGCAGCCTTCTTGCGCTTGGCCAGTGCCGCCCGTCGAGCCTTCCCAAGGCCCCGCCGCCTACTGGGGATGCCCTCGTCCTTGTTGGACTTGTGCTGCTTCGCGCGGTCTTCAACCAGGCGCTGGAGCCTGGCGGCGATGGTGGACGCTGCAGTGGCATCAACCTGTGCATGTAGGTAGGATCTGGGGCTGGTGAATACATGTGTAGCTGTGCTACCCATCTGTCAAACCCCTAGCCGCCCCCTTGAGGGTGCGAGAAAGTACTCGTGTCAAACCACTGCCAATGTTCATACACTCGCGCATTCCCGGTCGTCCCTCACCACTCACATCTGGGCGATTTGCGTCGGGCTGCATCGCCTCCTCGCCCACCTGCCCTGGTGGCGCGCTCTCTGGAGCCTGCGCGGGAGCTGGCGCGGCCGGCTGTCGCCCGTCGCGCTCCGCGAGGAGACGCCTGGCCAGCGGCAGGCAGAGGTGTGGGTGATGTTCCCACAGGCCCCGCGTCGGCCTCTTCGGCATGCAGCGGCGAAGTTGGACGATCCAGTCCACTTGCGCCTGCGTGAATGGCACATGCCACCACGCAGCCGCCCTGCCCGAGGGTGGTGGTGGTGCTGCGCCGCTGTCGGCGACCGAGGCTGGGGGCAGCTGGGCGGGCGCGGCGTCTGGGACGGGCGCCGCGGCTGTGGGGACGCCCGGGCCCGGAACTGGGGTTGGCTGGTCGGGCGCGAACTCCGGAGCGAGGGGTGCTGCTGCACCGCCGTCGGCGACCGAGACTGGGGCCGGCTGGTCTAGCATGCCGTCTAGGGCTGACGATGGCGCTGCGGAGACTGCGGGGCCCATGGCTGGGGTCGGCGAGCCTGGCCCAATGTCCGGGCTTGGCTCTGCAGCTGCCAGTGCGAGTCGCTGGGGTAGCGGGCGGCAGGGGGGCGCGGCGTTCGAGTCTTCTGTCGGCGCCAGAGGGTTCGCGAAGCTGACAGACAGCACTGCGCGAGCACAGTGAGACGACCCATTTCTCTTGGTGCCCAGCTCCAGCATGGCGTTCTGCCAAAAGTAGCGGAGGAGCTCCCTCTTGTAGTAGGTGGCCGTTGCTGTAGCCAGGTCCCCCGCCGCCTCGTGGACAAAGGGGCTGATGAACTCCGTGTCGGGCGGCTGGAGGTCGACACCAGCCGGCTCGACTATCTCCCGAAAGAGGGCGACGGACTCGGCCAGCGGGAAGGATGCCGCCCTTGCGTCGGGACCCGCATTTCCGCCGGGTGCCCCACGAGGTCACCGAATGAGCGTCAGACATCTGCGCCGTGGGTGGGTGGGTAAATGGGTGAGTAGTTCTTTGGCATCTGCTCTGCAGCGCATGTCGCTGCACCCCGTCTGTGGCAACATTTCCAGACAGCTTCACACAGTGGTGATCAAACCAGCAGCCAATATGAGCAGACATGGGACCATCCTTTCCCTATCAAACAAGGAAACCACAGCACCGGTGTGCCTACAAATCACTCACTTCCCAAACCCCTCTGATCGTCAACACACGAGGCCCACCTGGAAAAAACATGTAATGTCGAGTGGTTGCAGCGCCGCATCCGCGTCCGCCCGGCCAGCCTGCTTCCGCCGCTCAACTCCTCCACCATCCGGATGGCGTGGAAGTTGGCGAACAGGTCGCCGATTGTACGCGATTCTGTGATGACGGCGACGATGTTGTCCACGGTCGGTCGCAGGGCATTACAAACACGCTCCTGCTGCTGCATCGTCTTCTTCGTCTTCTTCGGAAGACCCCGGAAGCCGTTCCACGTCGTCTTGACGGAGGTTGTCGCGTAGTCATCGACCACCTAAAGTTCATTATATTGCAGGCACAGGGTGTGTTTGTGTGTGTATGTGTGTGTGTGTGTTGGTGGAGCCACGCATGCTTGGGGACACTGCGCTGGCCTTCGACACTCCCTCCAAAGTGGCATTCAACTTTTCACGCACCTTCCCATATCTGCCTGTCGTGCCCGCCTCGCCGAGCTCCGTCCGCCACTCGTTCACCGCCGCACTCCACCGCGCCTGACAATTCTCGTTCTCATCACCCGCCAGCTCGTTGACTGAGACGAGTTGCACCGGGGGCATTCGAGGGCCCTACCACACGGGGCAAGAAAGCACAGGGTGAGATGTATGTTTCCGCCTCTGAGTTGCAATTGCCACCTTTGAACTGGCCTCCATATGCTTAACCTCCATCGCATCTAAGCCTGTTGTATACTGATCAACGAAACAATCCACTCCAATTACCACATTTACCTGACCCGCGGAAGGAAGAGGTCTCGAGGTCGGGAAAGCATCGTCTGGTCGCCACAACGTTAGTGTCCATTGGGTAAGGGTTCTGTTGCGTACTCTGGCCTTGCTGTGCTGGCCCACTTTTGTCGCTGCAATGGACAAGGGTGTGGCCAGGGTGGGCGGAGTTTCCGAACAACATCGGTCTTATCCACAGCTTCGCACGACACGCGACGCCAGGGTTCCTCACCAACCCAAACAGCTCCCCCAATACACACCTTGATGGAGGGCCAACAGCAGCTGGTGCCAACCAGTTTCCATGAATGACCCACCGGTGCTATCCCGACCACGCTCCCACGCCCGCACAACGCATGAGGCAGTCACGACGCCGGCTTAGAACCTCGGCCTCGGGCAGTCGAATGGTCGACAACCGGCTGCCTGGCTTGGGCTGCGGTCGCCTTCCGACCCCAGCACCCTGTCGACGGAACGGATGCGAGAACATTTCTGTTTAGACCTCCGTAACACATCATTGGGGGGTGGCCGTCGATAATTGCTGTGCAAGACGCGAGACTGTTGTTGTTGTTGTTGTTGTTGTTGTCACAAACCCCAGTCCGCGCCGCCCGCCCCTACCTCCCCCCCCTTGGATCGCCCCTTGAGGCAACCAACTGCGCCACCAATTATCCCGTTTGCGGGAAGAAGCTGCGAGCAACCGGCGCAAGCCCGGCAGAGGAACAAGGGTATTCCCGTGCATTGCATTGCTTTGCCGACAGGTTACCCCCTCACAGCATTGGCAAGCCAGGCCTTTTTGGCCTCTGGAATGACGGACTTGGGACCGAGATAGATCTGGAGCAGGGAAGCACAGAATGCTTCACTCTGGAGGCTGAGCTGTGGCTTGGCCTGTATGAAGAGGGGTGAAAGGGTAAGCTTTCCCATGCCAGCATTGGCACAAGAGCTGGCAATTCCTTTCAAGATAGCAGGATTGGATCCTAAACATATACACTCGCAAAGGAACACAAGCGAAAACATCCTTGGGGGTGTCATGATCCATATTTGCATACCTGGCTCATGTCACCTCCTGACACTGCAGAAACTTGGTCCACATTGACGTCGACTTCGCTGGCAGGGCCCAGCAGGAGGGTGATTACCGTCCCCGTCTGCAGCTGCTGCTGTGTTATAAAGTCACAGAACTTGGTCAGACTTGCGAGGTCATGGCTGCCATGGATGGGAACGGGTCAAGGAGCACAGGATCATCATGGTATCTTGTGAACTGATAGCGCAATCCAACCATGCACCAACCCAGGAGGTACTTGGCCTGTCACCTCGACATACTTGTCGATCGATCTTAGCACAATAGACTCACCTCATCGATGGACCCATGGACTTTCTCATCGTGTCACTAAACTGACTGCCTGCAATATTCCTGGCCAGTTGCATCTGGGGCAGGAGAGCAGGGAATTTGCTGAATCTTGTCTCACGGTTTGTATAATAAACCTGCTGTTCAAACGTCGGACATGCAGGGGTGGAGCAGCACACCTGAATCACTCGTGGAAATCCAGATTCAGAGAGAGCTGTTCCGGATGCTAGTGGGAGTCGCTCGATGGGTACGTACAGCGAGACCGCATACACCTGCATGGGCCAACTGTGTGTGTGACGACATAAATTGATCCACAACTGATGTGTTAGGTGGGTATTTCTCGTAAGTTCTATCCATAACATGCCTTGATGCTGATGAAAGCGACTTTCATGATCCTTGGACCCGCGCCCAAATTCTTGTAGACACCTCCATCCCTGCATGTTAATGCAGTGGATCATGTTCAATGTACATAATGCGCACTCAAATCGGTTTGCTCAATCATGAGGAGCGCGCACCAAGGTCTCAGGGTACTCGGGAAGATCGCTCCCGTCGCCGGTTCCTGTATCTCAGACATCGTTGTGACACCGGGAGCCTCAAACCCCAAGAAAGCAGGCACGACGCCGAGGCTCTTGAAAATGCCTGAATCTGCGAACACGGGTGCCCTTGCTGTTAGGTATGGAACATAAAGGCCGCGCATTGGAAGGAACTAGCGTCCGGTCCAAACCCCCGACCCGGGGTGGAAACGGGGACGCGCCGAGCGACTCGGTCAACACACTCCCTTGTTCTGGGCTTTGCGGCCAATATACATATCGCTGAAAGCATAGAAGAATGGTTGAAAAATGGGAAAGAGATGAGGAAATGCCCTGCTGTGGAAAACTTGTTCCAGACTTCATCGCGGATATATGGAGAGTGCGCTTTGAGGGCAGCTCAGTGTCGATGTGGAGAAGGAGTTCTTCAGGTCTGGCCCCGGTCTGGGGCCATGACTGATCGAATCCAGGCATCTCTGGCAAGAGGTGCCACAGATTTCTCCCGCAAATAGACTTCAAAGACACCAGCACACAGGGCTGGACTTTGCGTGATCAGCTCCGGGTGGCACTGCAGCAAGGGAGGAGGCGGTGGTTGCCCGTCGGACAGTGTGTTGCATCGCCTTCTACTGAACGGGGGGGATGGCAGATTACTGAGGGAGCCCAGCTCGCAACCTGTGTGCTCAGCAACACACTATGTCAAACCCAGATAATGTTGAGCATGCATACAGCCATGGAAATCTCAGAGGCCCACCTCCACTGCGTTGAATGATGCCCCTGGAGCAGTGGTGACAGCAGTGATGCTGCCATCAGTTGAAAAGAGGACGGTCACTCTTGAGCCCGTCCTAAGATTCTGGCGGAGGATGTAGGACTTGAAATCCAGGGCAGGACCCAGATCAGACCTGGGGCCACACGGGACGGGGAGGGGGCATGATGTGGGGTGGTCTGCAAGCTGATACTGTCTGCAGAATGAGATCACGCATCCACCTGGTAGCAGACTCAAGGTGTTTTGGGGTGCTGCCGGAACAAACCCCTCATCCTCTCCGTGTGTCACAGTACCCCATGACAGGTCCCAGTGTCTTCAGCATCATGTCCTCGATGGAATGCGGAGGGATGGATGTCGGCGAAATGTCCCTCAGTAATTGATACTTTTGTGTGTGGTTTCCGGGCGGGGAGGGAGGATACTTTTGGGGTGAGGCGGTCCTCACAATTGTGACCTGCACCCGTGTTGCCCAAGGCTTGCCCAATCCATGCTGCACAGCCCTTGTACAACAGGCAATCGCACCCATGTGCTCGGCTGAGGCGTTCAAACGGAACTTTGCAGAGGGCGAGGCACTTGGCAAGCGAATCTCGCACCTGGATGGCCCGTGGTCGCTCTGGGTCCCTCAGAAAGTTTATGGCAGCTTCCCGGTCACAGAGCTGGGGAGAGCAGGTGGACTCCTCCATGAACAGCGTAACAGTATATGCCTGTTGATAGGGAGTCGTATGTGCACTTGCTTGCATTCCAGCTCTTGCAAGTCCTGGTACGTACCACCCACTTTCCCCTTCTCTGCCACACCCGGGCTTGCCTCAACGGGAGCGAATTGCGCCTTGATCTGCCGAGGCCCGGTTCCGAGTCTTGAGTACACTCTTCCATCCCTACAAATGGTTCAGGACATATATGGCTGTGTTCGAGTCGCTGCAGGCGGAGTGGAGGCGTGATCAGCCGCGCGAATGCCCACCACACCATATCTGGAGTGTATCGGGATTCGCATCGTCGTCCTCTGCCATAGAGCGTCAAAGCAAAGGCCAACAGCCACTTCGAATGAGTTAGGGTGGCGCACTTTGGCTCCAAGTCTGCAGTTGTACCTCGGATATCAGCTACTCAGAGACTCGAGCATGCCTCGAAGCCAGAACCAAAGTCAGAAAATTTTGGCACGTGGCCGCCCCCCTCAATAATCTCGTGGTCACGGGGGAAGGCTGGAGGATCTCGAATGTGCATAATCAAAGCTAGGGGAAAGGTTTGAAGATTGTTTGATCAACCTTTCGGCCACCTTGCCCTACTTCAGAGAAGTGGCCCCCTGAGTGACACACAGATAATGATGAGTGAGAGGGTGTTCAAGGGACTTGCTGCCATTCACTTTGAATGACCGAGACTAGTGATGTACAGGGGGGATGGGCGCAGTCCTCGGAATCTTCCAGGGCCACCTATTCCAGACCCAACTCCGGCATGTACATTGCTTCTCAGGCTTTATTCTGCGAGTCGGCATCCCCGATAGTCGGGACATCACGACTGAGAGCGTACCAGTGGTCTGGATCAGGGGATTCACCTGCTGAACTTGTGCAGGATGAGCAGCCCGCGCAGGCCTGGGATCAATACCCTTCCATGCAATGCACTCCTCTGCCCGATACTTCATTGTATCTCCCATGCGTTCTTTTGCTTTTCCAGCCGCTGTCTCTTGGAGAGTTACGGTCCCCCCCCCCCTTCTTCCTGACGTGGTCGCTGATCCAGCCGTTGGGTGCAGGACATGACCCATCGTCCTAAAGGATGGAATGATTTCCACCCCAACCCATCTTACCCCGGACGATGATGAGCCCATCATTAACAAGACTCTGAGTTAGGGAAATATGGCTCGCAAACCTAGAGCGTCAGATGTGGGGTTCGCCACAAGAAAAAGAGGCAACAGAGCAACAGCTGCAGGCCGCCGACGCTCCAGATCGATACATATGTGCAAGTCACAGTATACACATCGGTACAGGGGTCTTCATCGGCCCCACAGGGTTTGGTCAAGGCAGCCGCTGTCATTGCGACCGAGGAAAAGTTGATGGCCGTCAGCGGGGCCGTGGAGCGCAGCTTGGACCTAGGGCACTGGATTTCTCCGCCTGCTACTCCTGGGTGCCCAGCACCCGCTTGCCGCCCAGGTCCCGGACCACCGAGGTGTCACCCAGCACATCCTCCTCCCCCACGGCCCCCGCCTGCTTGGCCAGCTCGAGGGCGGTCTGCTCGCTGATGATGGAGTCATCTTGTGAGAAAGTCGTGGAGGTGCCGCTGATTGCCCGCTCCTCCACGCACGCGATCGCCCGTTTCTGTTGTCGGAGTCGGGTCCGGGGTTTGGACTGATGACGCGGTAGGAAGCATGAGGGCGTTCCTCAAAACCCAGAACCGGCCGCCAGGTATTCTCCCAAACTCCAATGGGCTGCCTTCCTGGAGCGACAGCACAGCACCCCCCTGCCCAATCAAAGCCACCCACCCTGGCCTTGCGCAGCTGGTAGACCTCCACGGGCATGGGCATGCGCCGTTCTCTGGCGTCCATGATCTCCCTCAGCCCCGCGTAGCGCAGCACCAGGGTCTGCCCCACGTCCAGCCGGCCCGCCAGGATGGTGACTCCCAGCGCGCCGCCCTCCATCTTCTTGGCGGCGTCAAACTGGGCGCGAAAGAGGCTGAAGAGGGACAGGGAGTAGTTGGGGAGGCGGTGGTGCGCCGCTACGCCGCCAGACTTGAAGATGACCGACAGCTCCAGCGTGCTGGGCTTGATGATGAGGTCGCCACGCGGCGTGACCACCACGCGGTGCCCCGCGCCATGGAACCAGCCCTTGGGGATGCGCGGGATGGGGTCCTGGGATTGGTGTTTTCGGGGTGGGGGGGTGGATTTTGTGGGTGGGTCGAGAGTGTGGAACGAATCTGATCAGGGATGTATCGGCGACAGTAAGGGATTCCTGTTGGGGAGGAGACCATGCACCGCGCAGGAGCATGCGGGTACGAATGGAATGGTGTGAGGGGCGAACAGCAGCGCAGGGCTGCGCATCGAAGGCCCGCAGCTCGAGTGGCAAGCACCGCCAGTTGCCAGGGTTCCGTCGAGGCATGCCTTGGAGTGGGAGGATCTGTGGGACATCTGGGACCCCAAAACAGTCACAGACACACACACCCCCACGCGTCTTCCCCATCCCATTTCCCATCAGACCCACCTGGTTGTTGATCACGCTCCAGCAGTCGGGCACGGCTGCCCGGTGCTCCGTGGCAAAGGGGCCGTTGCCGACGCGTGGGGAGCCAAAGGTGTACACCGACACCCCCGCCGCGTACTGCGGCGCACGTCGCACGAATTCGATGGAGGCCAGCACCGCCAGGGCGCCGCCCAGGCTGTGGCCTGAGCTCGGATGGGTTGGGTGGAGGGAAGGAGGGACGCTGAGATGTCAGTGATAGGACGGGCAGACAATCGCATCACTCCCTGGAGACCCAGCGTCGGGCCAGCGCAGGTGTAAACCCCTCCGGGCGGAGGAGTATGGTTTGGGCTGTAATCAACATGACCTGGGCCTCTCCAGCCACCCCACCCCACACGCATGCTCCCCACTCCCATCACCACCCACCCACCTGTGAATAGCGCTCGCGGCCTGGCGCCGTGGGGGCAGCCCTCCAGCAGCTGTGCCAGGCGAGAGACGAGGCGGTCGCCGAGGTCGGCGGTGCGCCATGCCCGGTAGAAACCGGCGTGCACGCGTAGCGTGCGGCCGTAGGCATTCTTCCTGCTCGGGAGGTGCGGCGTCGACCAAGCCTGCGGGTGCGCGGGAGGGATGTCAGGAGGAGGGGCCCAAGACATTGCCTTCCCAAACTCGCCCAGGAACACGACAGACACCAACACTTCCCTGCCCACTCACGCAGCCAAGGACAAGCGTGCCTCTGTTTCCGTGTCCACGGCAAGGCCCCCGGTCCTGCACCCCCTGCTGTGCTCCCTCGCATCATCCAGCCCCTTTCCCTCCCACCTCCAGGTCGGTCAGGACGTTCTTCCTGGTGACGGTCCCCCGGAAGGCGACGACCAGGGTGGAGCGGCCCCAGACCAGCAGCACACGTGTGTCGGTGGCGGGCTCCAGCAGGAGCTCGTGATGTTGCAGGTCAGGGTACAGGCTCAGGCCATGCTCTATCGACACCGGCGAGTCGGGGGTCTGCGAGGCCGTAGGCGGCAAGTTTGTGTGGAAAGTGAGTGGGGACTGAGGGGTCGCAAGGCTTCAGGGGCATTGGAGGGTTTTGCTGGCAAATACATGCCAATCATCCACGCGACAGGCATGGCCGCCACATCCCAAGCCACGCATCCCCGTGCTAGTATTCCAGCAAAGTGCCAGGCCAACTTCCTGTACGGCAGAGTGAGGAATGCAGAGGAGCATGCCATCGACGTCCCCAACCACGGGCGTCTCCAACCCACCCACCCACCCACCCACCTCTAGTCGGTAGGCTAGCTTGCAGAAATATAAGCTCTTCAGCAGCGTCTCCATGCAGAGCATGGCCAGCCGTGGCTCGGAGATGGGCGTGGCGCCGGGGGCATTGCCCGCCGTGCCCCCCATCGCCTGGCGCAACGCCCCCTGCGCCTGCTCCGCCATGTGGCTCATGGAGGGCCGGACCAGGCCGATGCTCATGCGGCGCAGCGTGCCCAGCATGCCGCCCTCGGCCGCGGCGGCGGCCTCCTCGCCCTGTCGGGACAGGAACTCGATGTGTCGATCCGCCAGCGCCTCCTCGCGCTGCGGCTCGCTCCAGGCCACCTCCATCAGCCATCGCTGCGGGGGGGGGAAGGGGTGTGGGGGGAAGAAGTGCTGAGGCGTCAGAGGGGTTTGGAGGGAGGGAGAGGCACAGGAGAGGGGAGCAGCCGTCCAGGGGAACCAGGAGGGTTCACCTTGCCATGGGGCCAGGCATCTGCCAGGCACTTGTGTGCCACCAGCACTGCAGCCCAGCATGCCAGTGTCTCAGCAAGAGGAAGCAGTGCTCAGTCGCCCTCCCCCCCTCCCTTGGTCAGAGCTTGCCTGCTTCAGATTGTCCATGGAGTCGCTGCAAGGGGCGGTGAGGATGGAAACCACGCACACCAGGACCTGTGGGAGGGGGGCGGCGGGGGCAGCCTCTTGACAGGGGACCAGAGGCGAATCAGGGGAGGGTGTAGCACGAGCCAGAGCTTGGGCTTGGGGTGAGCTGGTTAAGCACTGGCAGGATGTGGCCTGGAAAGCTGCATCCACGGGGCCGTGGAGGCGCAGCAGGTCCAGATAAGGGAACTCCCAGAGGAAGGGTTGACTCACGGTGATGGCCAGCTGGGTGGGGATGAGCCCAAACTGGATGTCGACAAAGGACCAGCACGACTTGGACTCCACAAACTGCCCATGCGTTGGGGCAAGGGGGAAAGCAGGTCTGGTGAAGGCATGCGTGCTGGGCGCCATTGCGAGCACATCATCCCTCGGCCCCCCCCCTCTCAGGCACAGTCCCTGGGAAGGGCCCTCGAATGCCTTAGGCGCACCCTCAGCACGGTGCTGACGACCAGGAGCAGCACGACGATGAATATTCCATGCCGCGCCTGCGAAAGGGTTTGCGGGCATGCCATCTACCACGTGCACCACTCATGCAGGACAGTGCACGCTGGAGAGGGGGGGCACAGGTGTTCTATCGCACGCCCAGGTTCCATTGTGGCCCCGAGCACAAGGTGAAGACGCCGAGGGTGCCGCACTCCTGCACTCACCCAAGCAATGCTTGTTTCATTGAACTCAGCACGAGCCCCGCCCCCCCCTTCGGTCCACACACCTCACCCACACCGTTAACGCCACCGTAATCTCTCCTCCCCCAACCCCTGTCCCCCCCCCCTTCTTCCCCCAGCGCGCACTCACGTGCATCTGGACGTAGAGGTAGGTGACGCGGTAGCGTGTGAAGGGCACCTTGGCGTGGTCGGCCCGCGCCTGGACCACCAGGTAGATGTAGTACACCGCGTACACGAGGAGGCAGACGGTGGTGACAATGTTGATCACAAACTCGCCCGTGGAGGGGGTGCAGTCATAGGGGTAGGTGCGGCAGGCCGGCACGCCCACTGCCTCCTGCACGTCGATCCAGCGGTACGCCAGCTTGGCGACCACCACCGCCTCCGTGCTGAGGAAGATCAGGAGGGTGGGCAGATTGGCCCAGGCCTGCCTCCGCCACGGCGCATCGATGGTGAGCTGGCGGTCGGGGTCCGGGAGCTGCACACTGCCGCAGTACCAGCACATGCCGCGCATCATCACGCACATCCACGCCAGGATCTGAATGGATATGGGGTCGGGCAGGTGGGTGGGCTGGAGACAGATCAGTGTGTGCTGGAGGCCGAAGGATGAGGTCAGGATGGTGCCACCGCATCGAGGCCTGGAAGACAGGCCAGCGCGGTGAAGTGGCACGACGAGATGCAGAGGCGCAGAGGCTGGATCACATGAGCAGCAGCAACACCGTGGAACAAGCGTGTGCATTCGGCACATGGTTGTTTGCGCTGCACTCGACCGAGTCGCAGCATCCACCCCAGTTCCTGTGGGCCCAACAGCACCCTTGCTCACAGAGTTCGTGAGCGTCCATCGGATGAAGGACAGCAGGGAGACGCTTTGCTTGAACCAGGGGCATGGGACGGCAATTGCTATCGACTGAGAGACGATGAGCAGCGTCATCACGAGGCTCTGCAAGCGGGTGGGTGACGGGCGTGTTGTCGGCCGGCATACCATGGCAGCAACAGGTAGGCAGCCAGGGCATCACATGCCGGCTTGTTGATCATGGAGGCAGAGAAGCATGACAGTGAGCAGGTGGCTGCTCCCAGACCGGTGTCAGCCACACCTGAAGTGAGATCAAAACTGCAGCATCCAAGACATAGAGCCGCTGGCGCTGGGTCCTGGAGGGAGGGTGTGGCGGAGCCAGTGCATGATGACCAATCCTGGCAGGTTTGCAGCTTTGCACGTGCAGTCAGTGCAGTCAGCCCCCCCATCCCTTGGCACCGCCATCCATGGCTTGGCGAGCCCGGATCGCCACCAGCACACCACCCACAGAACTCCCTCAAAGCCAGCACCCACCACACACGGTGGGCGCTCTGCCGCTTCCAGACGCGCTGAAACCAGGACGCAGCGCAAGTCAGCAAAATGAAAAAAAATACCGATACAAGAGCCAGCTGTACAATAAACCAGCTGGTCAGCTGCGACAGGATCTGCAGGTCGTTGCTGTACTGGAATTTCTGCAGGAAGATTGTGATGGTGAAAGCGTTCACAAGGGCAAAGGAGAGGGCGACGCCAACCTGCACATCAAAGACGGGTGAGTTCTGGAAGCTGTAACAATCAGGATTCTTCGTTTGTGTCAGGGTGGGGGGAGGAGTGGGGGCGGAGCAGAGCAGCCCTGCTGCCCTCCCACCCATGCCTACAGTGCAACCACCTTGACATCTGTCACTCCCCACCCCGCGCGAACCCAACAACACCCAGGCAGCCCAAACAGCTGCAAACCTAGTGGTGTACATGTTCAAAATGCATGATGCTCCTCACCGAACCTCCCACCTGCAGCCAGATGACGGTCGCTGACGTCATTGTTTCCATGCGGAGCAGCACTCTCGAGGATCCCTGCTTCGCCCCCTGCTTCTGGGCCTCCACCTCGTCTTCCAGCACGGTTTGGGGGACATCTGGGTGCGCAGGCATGTGCACGGACCCCGACAGGGTGCCCGTGGAGACTTGTGTGGCATCCACCACCGGCCTGGAGTCCCTCTGAAACAGGGGAATGCAGTTGCGCAGGAGCACGATCCCGCAGAACGCCATGTCGTGGTGGGAGTACGGCGAACCATTAGGAGCGTATCGACCCCCGACAACGCGGGACAGGATCACCACGTAGCAATTCATAGTATACGCGATGCCCGTGCGTATCTAGCACGCGCCCGCGCCTCGGATCGGATCGGCAGGTGGGTCAAAAGGGGGGAAGTACATGAAGCCAGTGCAATTCACCATCAGTTAGTCATCAAAAGCGCGTATAAAAAGGGTACAAGCAGTATGCAGTGTGGCGTCGATCCATTTGGCCGGCTCAAGCATGCAACAGGTGGCGTCAACGTGCGGCCCCGATCATGCCTCCTAACCCAACATCAGGGTCCTGGCTGCGGTGATGTACTTGGCTGCAGCTCCAGCCCCAGCTCCACATCCGTCAAGGACCCCGACCCTGCGGCCGAGCCTTCTTTGGCATCCACCTGCCTCTCCAGGGCGTCCGCCTCCACCTTGGGCACCTCCCTGGTCGCCACCGCCACCCCTTTCTTCCCGCCCCGCTGGACCTCGGCCTGGGACGGGGGCGTGGTCAGTACCGCTGCAGAGGCGCTCGAGTCCTGCATGCCATGGGTCGAGGTGGTTCCGGGCTGATTGGGGAGTCGGGGCGATTCCTGCATTCTGCCCAGCCAGGCAAGGGGTCGGGGGGGAGGGCGGCGCCTGGCAGGCCTCCCCCCACCGTGCCACCGCCCGAGCTGCATCCACATCGGGTGGCAGGACCCTCAAAGGATGCATCGTGCGATGAGACGCTTTCGACAACACCCAGCCCGCGCCGGGCCCACCCACCTGGACCTTGTTCTCCACCACGCTCAGCGTCAGGGTCTCCATGACGTCAAAGTGGCTGGCGAGGGTCACCACCCCCGCGTCCCCACCGGGCAGCCCCTTGTCCTCGCCAAACTGTCCGACGTGAGGCGGGCAGGGGGTTGGTGGGGGGTTGTTCGAGGCCCAGAGTCGTGCCTGTCTGGTCAGGGCGGGGAAGGGGTACCCCGCTGCGCCCATGTCCCCGCCCCCCAGCCACCCCATTCCGTGCTTGCATGCCAGGGTTTCCCGGGGCAAGAAAGCACTCTGAACTCCATCCCCCCTCCTTCACTCGCCCCCCCCCCCTCGAGACGCTGACCCACCCACCTGCTCCTTCATGACGGCGTAGGTGGAAAGGGCATAGGCGCCGAGCATGTGGTGCGCGGCCACGCCGCCCGAGGTGTTGATAGAGATGACGTCGAACTCGGAGGGGCGGATGATGAGGTCGCCGCGCGGGTTGAGCAGCACTGGGTTGCCCGCGTTGTGGAACCAGCCCTTGGGGATGCGGGGAACCGGGTCTTGGTCGTTCACCATCGCCCAGCAGTCCGGCACCAGGGTCAGGAACTCCTGGACAAAGGGTCCGTTGCCGACACGCGGCGCGCCAAAGGTGTAGACCGACAGCCGCGGCGCGAGGGCGGGCGCGGCGCGCGCCAGGTCCCCTGCCGCCAGCACGGCCAGCGCGCCGCCCAGGCTGTGCCCGGTGAAAAGGACGCGTGGCGGGCCGTCGGGGCCCTCGGCCTCGCCGCCGGGGCCGGCCAGCTCGGACACGCGGGCCAGCAGGCGCTCAGAGAAGCCGTTGTGCCGCCAGGCGCGGTAGAAGCCCAGGTGCACCAGCAGCGTGCGCCCCAGCTTGTTGCGCCGCCGCGGCTGGTGCGCCACCTTCCAGATCTGGGTGGGGAAGGGGGATGAGTGGGTGGATGTGTGTTTGCGCAAGCTGAGGGGTCTTGGGGATGGGTGTCATCCGGTTGAGAAGAAGGGCATGGCAGGCGCAGACGCTGCTAGGGTGCAATGCGCAGTTCAAGACGAGCTGCAGGGCCGGGGTCAGGCGTCGCTGTTGATGCTGTGCATCAGAGCCTAGCCAGCGAGAAGGGGACCAGTGGTAGATCAGGACCATTGTGCTGAGGCTCCGCCCTCCTTGCCTGATAAGGCAGTGTACCCCTGGCAGGCAGGAGCGAGTCAAAATCCCAAGACCCCTTTGCCCAGGGACCACACCAGTATGCCCTCAACTCCTCCCCTCCTTTTAACATCCGAACCCGGCTCGCCTTTATGTCGGTGATGATGTTCTTGCGCGTGGCAGTGCCGCGGAAGGACACCACCAGCGTGCCGGGACCCCAGGCGAGGAAAGCGCGCGTGTCGGTGAGCACCTCCTCCACCACCTCCTGGCCGACCATGCCGGGGAACAGGCTCAGCCCGTGCTCCACACTGATGGGCACGTCCGTCTGGTGGCGTGATGTTGTGGGGCAGAAGGGAGCAACATAATGATTGAAGGGAAGTGACACAGCGGCTGATCTGTTACGTTAGCGGTGACCTGTCCCGGCACTCAATTACGCCTCAAGAGCAGGGCAGGCAGACATTCATCCCCCTTCTCTCCCTGCGTGCTCACCCCGACGCGGTAAGCCAGGCGGCAGAAATAGAAGAGCTTGATCATGGTCTCGAAGCAGAGCATGGCCACCCTCGGCACGTGCTGCTCTGCCTCGTCCACAGCCACCAGGGAGAGCAGCTGCCCCGTGACCTCCGGCATGTGCAGCGTCGGCAGGCCGGGCAGGGGCAGGAACTCAGACTCCTCAAACTCGGTGCTGGAGGCCAGCTGCCGCGCACGGTCGGCCAGGACCTCGTCGCGTTCCTCTTCGGTCCAGGCCACCTCGTGAGACCAGTCCTGTGCGGCGCAGGCACGGGATCGAGCAGGGGTGACATTACTTGTGGTGAGGCAAAAGAGGGAGGTAGCACGACGTGGCAACGCTTTCGGACTGCGGCAGGCGCATGAGCCAGCCAACCATGCACCAGCTCCAGCGCCCCACCTCCAGAGTGTGCCCCAGGTCCCGCTTCCGGGGCTTGAGCAGGATGGCAAAAATTACCACCAGCATCTGGGTGCATTGGCAAAGGGGAAGGCGGTAAGGGATGAGGGTAGTAAAGGAGGGGGGAGGGGGGGATGGTGAGCGCATGCAAATGCCAGTGATAGCCAAACCCTGGGTGTGGCCGCCAGAATGTCCCTTCCCCCCGTGCCCGACGTTTAGAAGCCAGGAACAGCAGACTCACGGTGAAAGCAACTTGGGTGGGCACGCTGCCAAACTGCAGTGCAATGTACGTCCAGCACGAATCGATCTCTATCAACTGAAGACGGGACGAAGAGAAAAGGGATCTAAAGTTGATATGCTACAACGGGCCTTAGCAACTCCTGCCTCCAATCTCAGGCCCTTGCACCACATTGCATTGTGGGGGTTGGGGAGCCAGGCTTGTCCCTCTGCAGAGTGTCGGTGAACAGCATGACAAGATGGTGGCCCTGCCCACCCTGGACCTGCCTGGACGATGGCAATGGTGATGAGCATGAAACCCATGATGAAGGTCCCATGCCGTGCCTGTGGAGTAGGAAGGAGAGTTCTGAAACCCAGGGAGGCAGGTCCTCTCGGGTAAGCGGAGTCACAGTCATGCGGAGGCCAGGCCAGCATAACCTATCCTCAACCTTCCCTGGTACTTACACCCCATCAACGTCAATCCTTGACGAGTATTCATCCCTTCACCCCCCCCACGCACATGCATGCGGAGGTAAAGGAACGTCAGCCTGAACTGGGCGTAGGGCAGCCGCCTGTGGTCTCGTGTGGCTCGCCAGAGGTAATAGAGGTATATCCCGCTGTAACCCAGCAGGCCAATGGTCGCAAGGATGATGGCGGCCTTCTCAGCTGCAAGAGGAGGTGGGAACTGTTGAGTGCGAGGATGTGCATGCGCCTCTGGCATCCATCACCCAGCTCGATGCTGGTCTCACTTTTCGAAACGTTGCATGAAAACTTCCCCGTTGGACACTGCCCAGCTGGAATATCGGCCAGCACAGAGGTTTCCTGGAGATTTAAGGAGGGGGAGACAGAGGGTGTTGGGACGGTGCTGACGATGTCGCCTGATGGGACGACATTCGGGCATGTTCCCAGACTCACCTCTCTACCATGCAGATGTGAACCCCGCCATAGATCTTTTTTCAGCCCACCCCGGCCAAACCCTTCCTCACGTCCACCTCTGCAAGCGCACCCTGTAGATCAGCCGGACGAGGGTCATGGCCATGACGACAGCGGTGTAGGCAATGAGGGGCATGTGCAGCCGCAGCTGGGCACGTATGGGCAAGTCCACCACGAGCTTGGGCTTTGCACCAATGTCAAAGGCGCCCTTTCCCTTCCACCGTGTCATGCCATGCACCATGCTGCACATCCACGCGAGCACCTGTGGCAAAGCAGGGGCAGTGGGCTTTGGGCCGAGTGAGGCTGTCATCCGGTAGAAGACCCCTGGCCCTGGTACCCCCTGCCACTGATATCTCCAAGTGGCCGCGAGTCGGCCTCGCCGAATGGACAGGGACCACCATACCCCGGCCTCGACCACCACACTCCAGTCACACCCCACCACCCTCACCGTGATCAGGGCTATCTCCCGCAGGAATGCAAAGGCGCTGACGTCTTTTGAGAACCAGGAGCACTTTCGCACGAGGCCTATGACGAGGGGCACCATCGCCCAGACTTGCTGCATGAACTGCAGGGCGGCGCATGGATGAGGAGAGGGCGATGACAGCTCTCGTTCTGAACAGGGTCAAGGCACATCAGGAGCAGAGGGGAAAGCCAACAGCAGGCGTGGCAGGTGGGCCTGGCAGGCCGCTGGAAGCATGCTGCAGAAATGGGCACCCTGCTCGCTGCCGCTCGCTGTACCTGGGTGCACAGGAGGACCACAGCGTCAATGACCAGGATCTTCTGGCGCCGCGACCTGCACCGAAAGGGGCCGATATGGCATTGAGAGTCTGAGGGCCCCAGCTCTGGTCTGCGCCGGTCATGCCGCCAAAGGCCTGTGACCACGAGGCGGCGGCGATCCCACCACCGCACACGGGATCTTCAGGCTTCACCACCCAGCACTAGGACCCACCAGACTTTTTGGGGCTGCTTCCTGATGAGCCTCAAGCGAGCAGCCAGCCGGATGCCGACGTACAAGGTCGCCAGCATCGTGACTGCATACAGGATCAGCTGTGCCTTGAACCAGCGATGCTGCTGCTGCAGCACGGCAAGGGTCTGGTGCCTGGTGAATTTGAGCACCAGCAGGGCGATGATGTAGGCCTGGAGCAGCAGGGTGGTGACCAGCACCGTGATCTGCGCGGCAGAGGGGTTGGGGGGATGCATGTCCTTCGGATCGGCGAGCTGGAGCGGGCTCACTTGGAAGGGCATTGGCTCTGCCTCACCACACACTTGATCTTCCCATCCGCCTTGCCTGGAATGCTAACACCTCTCCTTTTCTTAAGGACTCCAGGAGGAGCACGATTTGGTTCCCCTTTGCTCCCTCTTCCGCCTTGGTGGAGAGCCTCGAGGTGGTGCGCTGCCAAAGGACAGAGGCATGGCTGAACCGGCTGCCGTCGACCTCGAGGGGCTCCAGCAGGGGCTCCTTGTCGCCGCAGCACAGGGACGGCAGGTTGTTGCACACCACTCCGCCGCACAGCAGCGCGTCCATGCTCGCCATGGTGATGCTCCTCTTGCTTCCGGCCGTTTGCAGGGGTCGCCTGAGCTGTAATCAGCGGTTGCAAGCGACATATGTCGTTCCGGGACCACGCATCATCACCAGATCAAGGTGTGGAGTACGTCTACAACATTACAAGATGTTTGATCGGCCCCTGCGAGTTAAGACTTGCACGCGTAGGCTGTACGGATGAACGCAGAATATCTTCGCCGGGAGCACCAATGACAGTGGGATTACAGGCTGAGTGCGAAGGCCTCCTATGAAATTGCTCGCACATACAAGAGAATACGGCGCGGGATTCGAATCCAAGGCACGGTGTGTCAAATGCCCTAGAGCGCAGACTCTGGGCACGGACAACGGCCAACAAGGGTATGTTTGCTCCCTTTTGGAGCTTGGCCACAGGATGAATCCCATGAATGCAAGCTCTCATCGAAGGTTGAAGAGCGATCAATCTCCAATGGCCCATACACATGATTTAGGACCATAATTGACATAGAACGCTTCATACCCCGGGTTGCTCGACCGCTCTCGTCATGCTTGGGCCAAAGTGCCTCCTTCCTCGCGATCGGGGTGTTGCCTGCAGCCATGTTCACTCGTTCTCATGATGTGACGTGGAGGATCGCAGAATCTGTGGAATGCCAGCCATTCTTGCGCGTTTCGCGACATGGACGCCGTCTGTGGCCCCTACCCTGCCTACCCAGCCCAGCCACATGCATGGGAGGTCCCGGCAGAGCCCAGCCAAACGCTTGTGCATGGCGTCAGCGGCGACTCAGAGCACCACCGAACCCCGTGTGTGTCGGGTATGGGCAGTCAGCGATCTCCATGTGGACACCCCAGCCAATAAAGACTGCCTGAGGGAGATGTCAGCTGGAGCCACCGTGTGCGTGTGAGGTGCAGGGCGTCGCTGCTCCTTGATGTTGGAGACCCTTGGTACATGCTGTTTCCAGTACAATTTGACCTTGGTTTGATACGGCCTTGAGCATGGACAATGATCGTTGAACAATGTCCAACCATTCCAGCCCCCAGCTGGGAGTCGCTCAGTGCCATGATGTCTTGTCCAGCGGAGGGTTTATCGGCAGGCACGCTCTCTTGATGCAGGGATGATGTTCTCCTCTTTGCCGGCGATGCCTCTGACAAGCTGGAGAACGTGGAATGGGCCTTCCAGACCCTGGCCTCCGCCTTTGGGATGGTCGTCTACGTCCCCGGCAACCACGGTGCGCTGGTGTGGCCAGGCTCACATCTGCATGCTGATACGGGTTGCATGCTTCCTGGCGCACTGCAGGAAGGAATTGGAGGTGGGGAAGAATTGTCACCGACCCTCAGTGTTGCGTCCTTACCTGATCTGCAAGATGGTGCTTTTTCTTGAAACTCCCTGTGTCCCTTGCACGTACAAACCACCCTCAATACACAGAGCTATGGGTCCGGCCCGTGGATCGAGCCAGGGGCCTGCACGACTCGGCGGCAAAGCTGGACCAGATCCAGGGCCTGTGCCGGGAGTACGACGTCCGCACCCGGCCCTTCCTCCTGCACGGCACGGCCTGGGTGGTGCCGCTGCTGAGCTGGCACCACGCCTCCTGGGACCGGGAGCCTGGCATGGGGGGCAAGCGCCACGCGTGGGCCTTCTCCGATTACTCCGCCTGTGTCTGGCCCGACAGCATCCCGGGCGCCGGCAGCGTTGGCGGGCCGGGCCTGGCGCGCTGGTTTGACGCGAAGAACGAGGGGGAGGGCTGGGCAGCGGCGCTGGCCGGGGTCCGCGAGCATGACGTCATCTCCATGTCCCACTTCCTGCCTCGGGAGGTGCGGCGTGGTGGGGCCTCGATGGAAGTGGAGTGGAGGGCGAGGTCTGCTGGTCAGGGAAACCTGCTCGTGCTCAGGAGCAAGGGGAGACCTCCCTGATGGGGCCAGGCATGCAAGGGTCGCACAGAGTGGACGATGCCACAACCATGGACTATCATCTGGGGCCCTGGTCCCCTCTGACCCTCCATCCATGTCCGTGGCGGCTGTATCCCTGAGCATCAAACCATTCGCACTCCACACCAAACACGCACAGGAGCTCCTCCCCGAAAAACGGTTCTTGTTCTTCCCCGAGCTCCCCTCCGTGTCTGGGTCGGATGCCCTGCAGGCTCGCGTGACGGCTCTCCGCCCCGACATCCACATCTTTGGGCACACCCACTTTGCGTGGGATGCTACCCTGGATGGTGAGCGGTGGGGCCCGGCCACCGCACATGTCTCCTCCTCTCAAGGAAACCATGAGCCTCCCTTGCGGGGCGCACAGGCCACGGTCTGCATCAGTGCGTCTACATCAGTGGATGATGTTTTGTGGGGCATGCGGCAATCCTTCAGGGTCGCCACCACCCCCACGTCTGCTTGCCACACAGGCACACGGTACATCCAGGCCCCCCTTTGCTCGTTCCGGGAACGGAGCCGGCGCCTGCAGACTCTGCGGCTGGGTCTGAAGGACCTGAAATCCGTGGATCCAGCGACCTGGCTGCCAGCCCTCATCTACGAGTTCCCTCTGGATGCCACCGGCGCCCAGCGAGCAGCATGTGCGATAAGAAAAAGGGCTGTCGAGCAAGGGATTGCTTTTGTGGGACCGGGTCATGCTCATGGACTGGACGGCGTGGCAGGGAGCTGTCCTCTCCCGACCACATGCGGGCTGCGCGAGTATCCGGGACAGGCAGGTGGGATCCGTCGCCTCACACCACTGCGTCAAGTGGCTCTGCCAGTCTCCACGCAGGGCGCGAGTCCAGGGCAGGCCAGGGCTGGTCCTTCCTCAAGGGTGGGGCCATGCCTCCCACCTACACGGCTGCCTGGAGCGAGTACTACCGACGCTGCGAGCGGGACCCTACCAATACCGAGCCGGCGCCGTGGGTGGCCAAAGCCCAGGAGAGGAGGAAACAGCGAGCGGCCCGCAGCCGGGCGGCCAACTCTGCGGCCACGGGTGCTGAGTCCTGAGTTCCATGTGGAAGGCGTCCAGCCTTCTCTGGCAGGACGCTCGGGTGGCTCGTGCTGGGATCAAGATTGCTCCTGGTTGCCAAGCCATCTCAGCAGCCAGATTCTTGGCATGCAGGTGACCCTTCGGCTCTGACACTCGTGATGCACAGCCCATGCGCGACACCTCAATCCCTGCTGCCCTCTAGACACACTGTTGGCGAATTCTTTACAGCGTGCCAGCGTGCATCCTGCATGCTCACTCCTTCAGGGCAGCCACCTCCGAGGGTCTCAGGTTGATGTGGCGGGTGATGTCCGTGGGCGTCTGAGCCACGTGTGGGTGGCTGGCGCCCTTGTAAACCTGTGTTATTAGGTACAAGAAGGGCAGAATCGTGGGTGAGCATGCACAGAAGCGTCGGCATTGAATTGCACGCAGGTTCTCTAAAGATCACACTTTGCCAGGCAGCAAGCAGTGCACATGCACACAGCCGACAATATCCACCACCCCCTCCCCACCTTGAGGTGCCTGAACAGGTGATTCCCAAGCTTGCCCTTGGGCAGCATCCCGCGGATCGCCTTTTCCAGGATCCGCTCCGGGATGCGCTGCAGGCCATAAATGGTGAGAGGAGGGTGGGAGGGTGGTTGAGAAGGGGAGGGAACCAGCCGCTCCAGGCTTGGCCCTTGCTGGGACAGTCAGGCCAGCGATATGGTCAACGCTCCAGATGAACACTTTCACACGCATGATAATGTCGGCACACCCTCTCAAAACGCCCCACCCATTCCTCATCGCTGACCTTGCGCAGGTCCCGCAGCGTCTCCACCGTCCAGCTCCCCGGTCGGCCGACGGCGTGGCGGAAGTAGGTCTTGTCTGTCTCCTTGCGCCCCGTCACGGCCACCTTTTCTGCATTGATGACGATGACGTAACCCCCCATGTCCATGGACGGGGAGTAGGCGGGGCTGTTCTTCCCGCGAATGTGCGTGGCCGCCAGCGTGGCCAGGCGGCCCAAGGTCTGGCCCTCGGCGTCGATGATGTACCACTGCTTCTGCAACGCCGCTGCGTCAGCCCCCTTGGGGTAGTACGTGATGTTCCAGCGGTCCCGCGCCTGGGGCGGGGCCGAGGGCGTGGCCGCCACGCCTGCCGTGGGACGAGTGGGTGGTGAGGTGAAGGCAGGTGTGGGGGGGTTGGGGCCCAGCTGCTACCATGGTCCCAAGCCCACACCTGCATCAGCAACCTCCCGATAACATCCCCTACATGTTGTGAGGGGCGAGGCGGTGCCCGAGCTGGCTCGTGGAGCACGGGCAGCGTGGCTGGGCAGGCGAGCTCCAAAAAAGCCGGAGTGCTTCGTCTGGAACAGGGGTGGTAGTATGCACAGTTGGGATATAAACATTCGCTGCATTGAGCTGGTTTGCATGTCTGGCTTGGAAGTTACATGCACTCACCGCTTGTGGGGCCCAGACTCCCCGCTGTGCAGCAGTACCGACCAGCGGAGAGGTTGCGACCATCGACATCCTCCGCGACGTTCCTCCGACCACTCTGGAATGAGATGTAACTAGAAAATTATGAGATGTAGAACCAGCCCTAGGCGCTGACCGGCCATGCAGGGCCTCCCCGAGCCCCCCGACCACTGCCGATGTTGTGGATCGAAAGCGGGAACGTAATCCACTTCTCCACGGCTGGCGCCAGGCCCTGCGCTTGTTGCCCTCATGCCGACCTTGCACATGCATGTGTGCTGCCCCGTTGAGGTCTTCGAAGTAGGGTATCTGAGCAAGGAGCTGACCGACATGGCGTATCTCGCGGCGTGCACGTCTCTGCAGGGCTTGCAGTCCCACCGTGAGTGGCCTGACTCTGCGCTGAGGCCTTGCAGGTCTCCGCGGTGTGGGCGCAATCCACTACATACCATCTCAAGTCATTGTATCTAAGCCATACCCATCCTCACTGTTGCGTCTGCCAGGTCCCGTTGTGCTCACGCAAGTGAGGAGCTCGCCCTCTGTATTTCGGACAGGACCACCTCCATCTCTCCAGATCAGGTACGCATATTCAACTCTTAACACTCGCACGTCCGTGAGTAGCGTGCGTCTGACTTCCTGGACTGCCAGGAAACGCACGGTATCGGAGCGCGGAGGTTATCCTGTTCAAGTCCTGCACCCCACACTTCCCATGCAGTGCTCGCTACCGCGGCAAGGGCACTGACCTGAGCAGGGTCCCCGCCTTCCAGAGGAGTTCCACCGACAGTGGGTCGTCTGAGGTCCAGATCGCCCGCCTGACCGCGAGGGTCGCCCAGCTGACCGTCCATCTGCAGGAGCACAAGAAGGACTACGCCTCGCGGAGAGGCTTGATGCAGGTCCTGTCGCGCCGCAAGCAGCTCCTCCTCTACCTGCAGTCTACCGACCGACCAAAGTATGAGCATGTGCTGCAGTCCCTGGGAATCAGGGCGCCCAAGTCTGGCAGCATCTGATGAATGCGTTGTCGGATAGCCGGAGCTCCACTCATCGCGTTGTCCCAGGGTCATCGATGATGTCGCTGTTTGGAGGTCAGGAGCATCTCCCCCTGGCACCAGCACTTGTGAGTGCATCCCCTGTCTGCAACTCCTTGCTGTTAGCTGATCTCCGAATATAAAAGAATGCACTATGTTCTCATGCACGCCGTCTCGCGCCACTCACAAGGCACTTGGGGATGGGGTGTGAAGAAGTGGAGATATCCTATGGCCAGCAAAAATACCCTGCAGGTGATCCTGGCTCAATGCCAGTCTCATACATGCATCAAGATGAGTACCCAGAGAAGCTCCACGTCCATGAGCAGGGCTTGCCAATACATACACAAGAAGTACAACGATGACAGAGCTCCAGCCCTGGCTTAAATACACGTGCCCAGCAAGCTATTGAGGCTTGAAGAGCGCGCGGTCGGAGCCTTCCACGCTGGCTCTGAGAGCTGCATCTGCCGCAGCCATCCTTTCCAGCCAGCCGACAGGGTCGGCTGCCGCAGGATCGGGGCCCGGTTGGCTAGAGCTGGCCGCCGTCCTTGCCAGCAAGAGGGCATCCGCTCGCGCAATGCTGGCCCGCAGAGCGTCGTCGTACGCGCTCACCGGTGCCTTTTGTGCATTTGGAAAGGAAAGCGGAGTGTGGGAGGTCAGACCCTTGTGTTAATGTCCCAAGCAGTCGCTGCATGCACAAACTCCCAGCAGGCCGGCGGGGCCCAGCTGTGACCACATCTCAGTGCATGGGGGGGTGCCATCCCAGCCTTTCAAGACTCACATTGTAGGTGGTCAGCCCCTGGGGCGTCAGCACTGCGTCGGCAGCAGCGGCCAGCGCCGCCCTTTCCTCCTCCGGCAGGGCATCGCAGGTGAGGAGATACAGCAGGCTGGATCCATCCGGGTCCACCACCACCACGGGCCCCCCCCGGCCGGGGTCAAATGCGGCGGACACTTGCACATCATGCGGCGCGTCGGGCGTGGCGTCGGCGGGCTCCTGCAGGGCCATGCCCGCCCTCAAGGTTTGATGGAGCGTGAAGGACTCCGCAGGGCCAGGCTGCAGGGTGGGAAACTGGCAGGTGGACGCATGGCTTGCCGGCGGGACGCCGCTGTCGCGGGCTGCGGCTGCTGCGTCTTCAGTGCCGCCAGACATTCCACAGCGGGCCACAGCGTCCTCCCCGCCTGCCGGCCTGCTTTCCCGCTCGAGGAGCTCCTCCAGCGCACCCGCGTCCTGGACGGAGGCGGCAGACTCAATCCCCCCAAGGGAGGAGGCCGAGGCGAGGCCCGCCAGCGAGGCATTGGAACCGTGCCCCGTCAGCTGGTGCCAACCCACACTCTGACGGTGCAGCACGGGCGTGCAGCGAGCGACGCTGGGGCTGGGGCCCCAGCTCCTGTGCCGGCGATGGGACGCCCCAACGGACTCGGGCCCCGGCCCAGGCTGGACCTGCCTCGCCAGCACAGCAGCCGTGGGGGCGGCCAGCACCTGCCCGTGGCCGACGTGCTCGGCCAATGGCGCGGCGCCGGGGTCGCGGACGGATGCGCCTTCGTCAGTGCTTCCGTCTTGCATAGGGGCGGCCGGGGTGGCCTCCGGCCACGACTCCCACTCGGGTTTCTGGGAGGGGCTGATGCGCAGCACCACAGACGGGGGCGTGCCAGCGGGGTAGGTTGGTGAGGGATTTGTGGCCTGGCGCTCCTGTGCATGGGGGCATGGGGTCCAATAAGATGGAGCCCGCCCGACGCAGAGGACGATCAGAATATGGTATGACCTCTGCGGTCAGCTCAGCCATCGCCCCCCCAACCCCACCCCACCCCACCCACAGCATGCATGTGTCAGCAAACGGTCCTCCGCACCAGCATGGAGCGTAGCTGGGTCTCGCTCACGCGCATCTGCTCCTCGGCCTCCAGCTGCTTGCGCTGACTCAGCGCCATGGGCGAGTAGTACACGTGGAACCCAACCTTGTTGCAGAAGGGGCAAGGGCTGCCATACCGTGAACCTCCAGGCTGGGGTTGGACGAGCTGTAAGAGGGAAGGGGGGGGAGGGGAGGAGCTTATGAGAACGGTATGCGCATGACCGTGTTCTGGTGGACGATGCAATCTGTGTTTGTCCCGGAGCCTGACGGAAGATGCCAGCCTCCCATCTCAAACTGTAACATCTGTGAAAGCTGCCCCCACACAGCTGGCTCACACTGACCCCAAACTCCACCCCCACACTCACTTTGAGGAAACATTCCGTGCATATGCTCTGATTGCAGCATGTGGTGCTGTTGAGGGTGGGAAAGTGATGGAAGCAGATGGGGCACTCATGGTCCTGCATGGGGGGGTGTTGTGTGGAGGGGCCATGGGTGGGCGGCTGGCAAGCAGGCCACGTGTGAGCGGTATACTGCGAAGAATGACACATACACAGGGCACGCTCGAGCTGGACTCCTGCCAGGGCCGAGTCAACATGCCCCAGAAGGAGGACCTGGCTCCATGACATTCCAATGCATGCGGTCCCTTACAGCACCGGCCTTCCCCGCGATCTGCACAGCACACTCACATTCTCTGGGTCTTCCTCTCCTTCTCGAGACCATATTGGGGCCAGGAAGCCCTGCTTGATGAATCTGGCCAGCCGCTTGGTGTTGACCGTGCTCGTGTCCTCGCCCTCCGCGGCAAACTCGGTGTCCGGCAAATGCTGTGCGCGCCACGCCCGCTTGGAAAAGCTGATTCCCATGCCAGGGAACGACGGTGTGTAATCGTGTCCGGGGTTCTCGGGTGTGATCAGGAAGCTTGCGTCGAGCCGGCGAGCACCAGGGTTTCGTCGGGTCTCGCCTCCCCTCGGCGCTTCTCGAGCGCAGCGCAAGGGTTCAAGTGCCAAATTTGCACAAGTTCAAATATTCGTTGAGACGCAACAAGTACCCACGTCCTGTGATGAGGGGGATAATGTGATGGTAGCGTGCGGCGGTGTACGAACGTAACTCCTAACGAAGCGCTAGGGCTCGGGCCTCGTCGTCTCGGCAGCCCCAGTGCAGCAACCGCACATCCACATCACCACTCTGACACTTGACATTCACCCCCACTTCCTGCTGGCGCCGGGAAGAAACAACTCACAAGCCGGCTCCATAGTGCCAAAAGGCTCGTGCATGCTCAGGTGTCATACCACCTCCCACCAGGCTCATGCCAATGTGCATTTCCTCGCCCCCACAGCCCTCACACTGCCCAGACCAGCGTGGCTGCTGCGCAGGCCAGCGCGGTGCCGCATGCCGAGGCTACATTGACCCCGCTGTTGCTCAGCCAGGGCCGGCCGGCAATGAAGGAGATGTGCTCCCCCGTCTGGCTCGTCACCTTGTGTGTGTCCCGGTTGTACCCCGTGAACTGCACGGTGGCGCCCAGGATGGAGTCCAGGAAGGAGCCCCCGACGCCTGCCACGAGGCCTGGAGCGCGATGCAGGGACGGTGAGGGTTGGGGTGGGGTAGATTGAAGGGATGCGCAGGGTACAGGATTGAGAGTTCTTCCGGTGGTGCAGGCTGGGGTGCATCTGGAGCACAGACGCCGGCCACTCAGGCGCCCAAGAGATGCGGCAGCACAGACCAGCTGCCTCCCCGCTGCAACCGCCTCCGCCGACCCTTTTCCTCCAGGTCCCACCTCCACCCCATCCAAACAACACACATTTCTGTCCGCCCCCACTCACCCATCAGGAGCACGCCCCACAGGGGCCCCGTGGGCGCGGCCCAGCCCCAGGCCCTGCCCGGCCTGACCAGGCAGCCGACGGCGGCCATGGCGCCCATGAAGAGCCCGCCCGCGGCGCTGGCGGCGGTACCCAGCGGCGTGACGCCCCCGTTTGTCCCCGGGCGCACGGGCCGGCCCCAGGGCAGGCGCGGCTGCGCGTCGGACAACTGGCCGATCTCCGAGGCCCAGGTGTCGCCGCAGCAGCAGGCGTAGTAGCCCAGCACGGCCGCATGCAGCGCCGCCAGGTGGCGCGGGCCCAGCGTGGGAGCGGTGCCCAGCGCCGCGGCGGCCGCCAGCAGCGCGGTGGGCACGGCGGAGTTGGACAGGACCTGGGTCCAGTCGCGGTTGCCCCCGGGCTTGTGGTCGTCGTCCAGCTCCTTCTCGTGGTCGCACAGCGCGGTGAGCTTGGAGGAGGCCACGAAGAAGGTGAGGAGGAGCAGGCCGCCGGTCATGGAGGTGGCGATGGTGATCCAGCCCACCACCACCGCAGCTGCCGCGCCGGAGCGGTCCAGGGAACCCCGGGACAGGCCCCAGGAGGCGGCCGACAGCGCCAGGGTCAGGCCGCCGACCAGGCGACCGGGGATGCCCAGGGCGTGGATGGCGGCGCACAGCGCCACCAGGCCGGCGACCTGAAGGACGGGCTTCAGCTTGGCTAACACCATGTCTAGCTGGGGGCAGCAGAGGTAGGTGGGTGGGGGTTTCTTATCCAAAGGTGTGTGCGGGGAGATGCAGGGAGAGCTGATGGGCTGTGAAGACAGCTGCCGTGCCATGCCAGCCTGGCGTGCTGACCGCATTGCACCTACCTCTACCACACAGCTGCATACAGAAAGAAAGCTGTGAGCAGGGTTTCTCACACAGATCCCTAGTCCCTTTTTCCTCACCGTCGTGGGCAGGCGGGCGCTGGGGAGGGAGGTAACCCGACCCTGGAACTCCTCAACGAAAGTCAGGGCTTCCTGGGCTTCTCGCAGCGCAGTTTCCAAGGATACCTTCTCCTCGGCAGGGTCGTCGGATGATGCACTGGGCGCGGCCCCGGCCGCAGCAAAGGCTTTGGCAGTCCTGCGGAAAGGCCTCCTGCCAACCTGCGATGTAGCCGACAGAGTGGTATCCCTTATGCAGCGGTGTTAATCCATCTTATACACCACACTCATTGGGAGCAGCACGCGCAATCGTAGGCGCAGAAGAAAGTTTGTTCTTATGGCCATGACACGAAGGTACGCACCCTGGGGACGAGGGTGTTGCGGGCACGAGCGGGAGGAGTTTGGCGTGCTGTGAAACAGGTGCTCAGACGCTGCGGATGCGACAGCATGAAGGGAAACCAGCCCCTTGGTTGCAGAATTCAGAGACTGTTAGTTTACCGTCTCGCAATATGGAATAGAGAGTATTGACGACCGTCAGGCCCGGTAGATTGCCTGCGGCCCTGTCACCAAGGTTGCGGAACTGGGCACCTTGCTCGCCGTCCTCGAAGACTTTGCTATTTCGGCTCGATCGCGCGGCCTCCAGTCTAAACCATACTGGAAGGTCATCGAAAAACATCGGTGCTTGTTGGCAGGGGTTGATCAGCTGCATCCAGAATCCAGTCCATCCCTGCTGCGCCTGCGTGGGGCGACCACTTAACCCGATGGCCTTAGCTCCACCATGCGGACTTTGGGCCAGTCTCTTCCGATCCCAGGTCTGTAGCTGTATATCGTGCTCATTACTACCATTAGGAAGGCACAATGCCAGCCATCCAGTGTCTCGGACTGGGCAGCAGCCGACCTGCCGCGCGCCCTCCGCGGTGCCTCGTGACCTCCGGCTGCAGGGCACAGCAGCGGGCCTTCACAAACTTCCTCAGTACTACAAATAAGTAGGTTCCTGGGTGCCTTTCCGATGGGATGAAGCCACGCCTTCACCACTCGAGTCGTGCTGTTATGCTTACCGCAGGCTAGGGTTCGGACCCGCCAGGCGCGGGAGGATGAGCCCCATCTACCACCCCATGGAGGTTGTGCGTGATCACACACTGCCACTCCTGGCCTCAGCCTCAGCCTCGGCCGGCGGCTCGGTCGCGAGTCCGTCCGAGCCTCGGGCTTGGCAGGTACTGAGGAGGGCACCCTGGAGGCGGGCGAAAGATGGTGCCAATGAGCGCTTAGCAGCACTTGTTGCCTTCAGTGCCTCTCCTGCGATGTTCTTGCAATCATCTGCTCAATGAATTCCCAAATTCCTCGCCAATCTGCGTGCCTGGCCGGCTTTACCCACCCCCCCACCTCCGTGCACTCATGTTCAGGGTGCAAAGCCGGTGCCGATGCTGGCATCCATCGGCCTCGGCCTGGCCGTCCGCTTCCTGGTGCCCATCCCCCCTGAGATCTCTCTGCAAGCCTGGACGCTGCTGTCCATCTTTGTCAGCACCATTGCAGGTCGTTATGCTGGGGCTGGTGCAGCGGAGTGTGGCATGGACATGCGTGCAATTCCCAGAATCTGGTGCATTGCGCAGCTGCTGCACTTAGGTGCTGGCTGGGACACTCAAGCCATGACCCTCTCTGCTCCACTCCCGTCCCAGGCCTCGTCCTGGAGCCGCTCCCTGTTGGGGCCTGGGCTTTCCTGGGCGTGACGACCGCGGTGGCCACCAAGACGCTCACCTTTGCACAGGCCTTCACCGCATTCACCAACGACGTCATCTGGCTCATCGTGGTGTCTTTCTTCTTTGCCAAGGTGCGAAAGTTCTGCTCCAGGACTGCCTTGTGTGCGGGACCGTCGGCAGAGCCGGGATGAAGGCAAGGGTGGGGGGTGCCTCCAGCCAGGCTGGCGAGGTTTCGTGGACCCCTGTTCCCGAGGGTTACACCACCCATCCACCCTTGCGCCCTTCCACACACACACACACACCCCGGCTGCACATCTGTCGGCAGGGCTTTGAGAAGACGGGACTTGGCCAGCGGGTCGCCACCATCTTTGTCAAGTTTTTTGGTGAGGAGAAGGCCCTGATGCTGTTCCCTGGATCTGTACTTATCACGGCGTCGGAAATACCTGTCGCAGAGAGTGCTTCTTCGGTGCCCCAGCCGGTCCATCAACCATGTTGACCCGCAGGCAAGTCCACGTTGGGACTGGCGTACGGGCTGTCAGCTGCCGAGGCCGTCATCGCTCCTGCCATGCCGTCCACCACCGCGCGTGCCGGCGGCATCTTCATGCCCATCATCGCCTCGCTCTCCCAGCAGGCAGACAGCAAGCCCAGTGAGTTGGTCATTGGGCACGGGGGACTATGGGTGGAGCGCGATGGCTGCCGTGGCTACATGACTGTGGCTCGCCCCGGCGCGAGCCTAGCATGTTGCTTGTGTTGATCCAGAGCGCTCTAGGCGCCGCCGCACACCGAACAGGAACACGTTTTGGTGACCTGAATGTACAGAGGGTCACTGTCTCGCCCCTGCCTGGCGTTTCTCCAGCCCCGCAATCCATCCCAGGATGATCTCGACCCCTTGGTGTCCCCCATCCCTCCCTGCAGACACGCCCTCCCGGCGCAAGCTGGGGGCCTTCCTGGTGATGAACCAGCTGCAGGGCTCCACCTGCTCCTCGGCCCTGTTTCTCACGGCAGCTGCCCAGAACCTGCTATGCATGAAGCTGGCGGCCGAGTTGGGGGTGGTCGTGCCCAGCGCCTGGACCACCTGGTTCAAGGCAAGTGGAGGGGTGGCACTCGCGGGCGCGGCAGTGTGTGGGGTGTGCTGCCATACACGCGATGCTGCGAGCTCCCCCATGCCCTGCGACAGCACACATCTCATCAGAACGCTCCCATTCCTGTGCAGGCCGCATCGCTCCCAGCCCTGACCGGTCTGCTGCTCACACCCCTGATCATGTACAAGCTGTTCCCCCCTTCTGTCAAGGACACACCCGAGGCCCCAAAGGTGAGGCTGTTGCCAGGGGTGGAGGCGATCGTGGGCATGGGAAAGCTAACGTGCATGCCTGGATGGGTGTCCAGTAGTGAGGTTGTTCGCAGGGCATGGGGCCCAGAGTCTGGTCGCAGCCCACAAAACGCCCCTGCCTGGGTCCCAGTGCCTCAACTTTGTCATCCTGCTGCAGCTGGCGCAAGAGCAGCTGACGAGGATGGGACCCATGTCCACCAACGAGAGGATCATGCTGGCCACCATGGGAGCCGCGGTCTGCCTCTGGGTGAGTGGGAGGTCTTGTGCGTGTGGATGTCTGATTTGCTTTCAGAAGGGGAGGTCTGCTCACGGCGATTCACCCTGCTGTGGACAGGGCTTGTGTGTGGAACTGTTTGTGATGTGGCTCTTGGGGTGCCAGGGCATGCTTGAGCATTCGAGCACACCCCGTGGTGGCCACTGCTGGTGCTTGGGTCCTTTGTCCCTACAAACCCTAGAGCGCCCATCACTTTCCATGCAAACACATAAGGGTACTGCTCGTGTACGATGCAACCCCATCTCACCGCCGCCCCAGGTGGCTGGGGACATGTTGGGCATCAGTGCAGTTGTGACGGCCATGCTGGGCCTCTGCGCCCTCCTCTCCACGGGGGTGCTGACGTGGAGGGATTGCATCGGGCACCCGGCCGCTTGGGACACCCTCTTCTGGTTCGCAGGTGGGACGTAGGATTGGTTGTGAGGGTCCGGGGTCTCGAGAAGATTTGTGAGGGAGGCGTGGCGGCTCTGCAACCAGAGCCACATCAACCCTACCCGCTCAACAAGCCCCATTCCCCTTCCATCGCACCCCAGTCCTGGTGGGCATGTCTGGGCAGCTGGCATCCTTTGGCATCATCTCCCACTTTGCCGGGGCGGTTGGGGAGAGGCTGGTGGCCGCCAACCTCAGCTGGCCCGTCGTCTTCGGCCTGCTCAACGCCGCGTACTTTGCGCTGCACTACATGTTTGCCTCCCAGACCGCGCATGTGGGCGCGCTGTATGCCGCCTTCCTGGGCATGATGCAGGTGGCGGGGGTGCCCGCCGTCCTCGGGGCGCTGTCCCTGGGCTTCATGAGCAACCTCTTTGGCTCCATCACCCACTTTGGGTCGGGCCAGGCAGCCGTGTACTATGGAGCAGGTGTGTGGGATTGGTGGGGGGGACCTGGAGAGCGACTGACAGGCTTGTGTTGTGGGGCAGGGGCACAGCTCCTAGAGATCGAGAGCATTCTAATGGGAACCTGACGATGAACCACGCCGTGCGAATGCTCCTGGCGTCCTCCATCCAGTCCGATGGACCTGTCTCACTCTCCGTTCCTGCACATCAACATCACAAGGCTATCTGGAGCTGAAGGAGGTGTTCAGCTACGGGGCACTCATGGCGGTGGTCAACCTCCTCATCTTTGGCGTGGTCGGAGGGGCATGGTGGAAGGTCCTGGGCCTGTACTGAGGCGCCTTCCTGACCCTCACGCTTTCTGTGCCAGTGAGAGACGCTGTCATGACTGGTTCAGGATCAAGAGTCGACCGAGCGGGACCAGGGGCCCATGGGATAGGCATGTGGTGGGGTAACATGCTGTCCATCGCACACAGGCTGTGGGGCGCCCCGAATTCCGCATGTGTCGAGATTGCTCAAATTTCGGGCCCGAGGGACTCACGGCCCGAAATCGTGACGCTGCAAATTCCAAGTTTTGATCTGCGACACTGATCAATAATCCACCGACCACTCGGGATCTCCTCGTGTGATTCAGTCCCAGTCTGCGCACCCCTGGTGGCCAGGGAGGAGACCGCCCGGGCGCCCATGCCGCGGTGCACCACCCGGCCGCTAGCATTACCCGATCTATCACGAGATGCCTGCATTGTTTCACGAGGCCATGGCGAAGCTGCCGCCCGAGGACCAGCTGGTGATCGAGCAGGTCAGAGGGCTTCTGGGGGTGGTCCTGTCCCTGTCCATATTCGATTCTCGCTGGGCCACGCCCGCCGCGATCACGCACTCCCAACCCCTCACCTCACATCTCAGGTCCGATCCCGCATGGCCGCCTCCCGCTCCCGCCTGACCCTCTTCTCCTCCCCCTTACCCACCTGCCTGGCGTTCGGCAAGAGCTTGGCTGACGCAGGCTGGCGCGGCGTGCGCTGGCTCACCTCCCACCGCCTCTTCCTGGGCCTGGGCGTCCCGCTCATCGCCGCGTACCTGGCGCTCAGGGTCGCGGGGGTGGCCTCGGGGGCGCTGGGCGAGGCGGAGGCCTGGCTGCAGTACGCCGTGTGGTGGGTGGGCCTGGGCGTGCTCTCCTCCATCGGCCTGGGCACCGGCATGCACTCCGGCCTCCTCTTCCTCTTCCCGCACATCCTCAAGGTAGCCTGCGTGCCGTGTGGTGGGGTCCGTCAGGGGGGCGTGCAGGCTGTGTCAGCGCATGCATTGTATGTTCTGGTTCCGGAGATGGCGGATGCTGGCATGGAATCGCCGGGCGCCGGGATTTACTTGCCTGCCGCCTTCGACACTCGTCCCAAACGGCTCATTCTTACCACCCGCCCGGCCTGATTCCCGCTTTCCACCCCCTTTCCCCCCACCCCTCTCAGGTGTGCCTGGCGGCCGAGCAGTGCGGGCACCTGCGCTTCGACGCGCGGGGCGACACCTGGTCCTCCAGCGAGGGCTTCCACTGCGGCGCGCACCCTCCCGGCCCCGTGGGCTTCTGGGACGTGTTCTGGAAGGTGATCGGCACCTGCGTGCTGTGGGGCTGCGGCACCGCTCTGGGCGAGATCCCGCCCTACGCCATCTCCTACCACGCCGCACGCCTGGGCGAGCGCAGCGCCGAGGTGGAGGCCATGCTGGGCGGCGCCGGGGTGGGCCCCGGCGCCCCCGCCACGGCGGTGGCCGACCCGGCCAAGGCGCGCGACCCGCTGGCGGCCCTGGTGGCGGCCATGAAGAACTGGATGCTGCGCTTCATCCAGCGCCACGGCTTCTGGGGCATCCTGGCGCTGGCGGCCTACCCCAACGCGGCCTTCGACCTCTGCGGCATCACCTGCGGCCACTTCCTCATGCCCTTCTGGGAGTTCTTTGGGGCCACGCTGCTGGGCAAGGGCGTGATCAAGGTGGCGGGGCAGACCGCCTTCTTCGTGGCCCTGTTCCGGGAAGGCACCCGAGAGCGCGCCTTTGCGGCCATCGAGGCGGCCACCCCGGCCCGCCTGCCCTTCCTGGCTCCGGGCCCGGGCGGCGCCACGCCTGCGCAGGCGCTGCACGCCGTCGTCAACGCCCGCATCGCCGCCTTCCAGGACGGCGTGGCCGCGCGTGCCGCTGCGCCGCCCAGTGTGCGCTCCTGGGCCGCGCGCCTGCGCGGCGCGGCGCGTGACCCGCGCCGGCTGGCGGCGGCCGCCCGCGGCGCGCTGCCCTCGCCCTGGGGCGCGCTCACCGCCCTCATGCTCGCCAGCTTCCTGCGCAGCGTGGTGGAGCAGTTTGCGCAGTCCTACGTCGCGGAGCGGGACCGCGCCGCGCTCCAGGCGCTGGTGGACCGCATGGTGAGGGAGCAGGGGGGCGACGACCAGGCGGCAGACCAGGAGTAGGGTTCTCGAGGGGCCTCGGCCGCAGGGGTCGTGGCAAGGCGGGATCGCCAGGTCCACAGACGGAGCGCACCCCACTCTGCAGCGCGGCCGCGTCCTTGGGCACCACGCGATGCCTGCCACTCCCTGCAAGGCTGCTGCGTGAAATCTGGACCGCGGCAGGGCTTTTGTGGTGCGCCTGCTTCCACTTTGGGGACCCCCACCCATCCATGGGCATCCCTCTTTGGCGCCCTTTGCCTCAGAATTCCTGCCGGCCCTTTCTCCCCTCTCTTGCTGGGCGCAGCAAACAATGACACACGTGTTTGCCACCACCTTCTTGGTTGCTCGCTGTGACCCTGGGGCATGCCGTGCGAGCGCACATGGAATCACAGTCCACCGGGGGTCTCGAAGGAGGTCACACAGGCGGGTGGTGTGTCACATACAGCCCAGGGAAAGGCTCGTGCCGCCGCCAAATGTGCGAGTGCAGGCATTCACCACGAATCACTCCTCGGCTGCATCCTCGGCGCGCAGCGTGAGCGGCAGGATGAGGACGCCGTTCCGTGCTTTCCCGTCGCGCCCCCACCGCCCCATGCGCGGCTCCTGGCCCATGCCGGCGGCCACAAAGCGCCCGCTCCGCGCGACGGCCAGGCCGTTGACAAAGCCACGCGCGGGGAGCCCGCCCAGCTGGCTGAGGCCCTTGGTCCCCTTGGTGCCCTTGTCCAGGCTCCACAGGCGAACCAGGCCGTCCCCGGCTCCAGTTGCCTGAGGGGGGAAGGAGAACAAGGGGGGGAAATCGTATGAGTCTTGAGAGCCATGACACGGGGCAATCAGGTGCCGATCACAGAGGGATCACTCGCATGGGTCAGGGTCCGAATGGCCAGCAAGTTTCTATCACACATCATCGGCAGACCGCATGCAGCGTCATCCACCCCTCCACAACCACACAGGGCTCCTGATTCCCCGCACTCGGTACCCACCACAAGGTCCGAAGCGGGGCAGACGGCGACGGACAGGACACCCGCCGCCGCATTCCCCCCGATGCTGCCCAGGGGACTGGCGTCTGCCTCCGCGCTGTGCGCGGCACGGATGCTCTGCAGCGGTTTCTTGCGCGCCGCGCTCCAGAGGCCCAGCGCGCCGTCTGCCGCACCGGTCACCCATTCGCCGCCCTTGGTGAAGGCGCAGCTCTCGATCACAGGGTGGTAGCCGCGGAAGATAAGCTGCGTCTCCTCCGGGATCTTCCACAGGCGGCAGGTGCGGTCGCCGCCGACGGAGAGCACGCGCTCCGTGCGCAGCGCGTCCAGGGCCAGCACCTGAGCCATTGGTTGGGAGGGCAGGGGGGGGGGGGGTGTGTCAGGTACGGACTTAGGTGCCCTGCAGGTCCCATGCATCAACTTCATCCTGCAATTGCCATAACCTGCATCTCCTGGCCCCAAATATTGCTCAATTGACCCTCAACCCCAAAGTTTGGGTGCACAGGCTTACCAATGCAGGCCATCCAACGTAGGAAGCACCCCTGCTGCGCCTTTCCCCCCCCTCCCCCTCCCCCCCCTGCCTCCCCTGCCTGACCTCTGCCTGGTGGCCGAAGAGGGAGTCGACATAGGCCAGGTCGTCCAGGCTCCACAGCTTCACGGATCGGTCCAGCGACCCGGAGAAGAGCTCATGCGTGCCCAGGCGGAAGGCGAGCGCAGTGACCGCGTCCTTGTGCCCGGGGAAGGACTTTATGGGTGCCAGGCCGGCGCGGGTGTCCCAGACGTGCACCACACGGGAGCCGCCGCCCCGCCGCGACGTACACGCCGTCTGAGGAAACCGCGCACGCGAGCAGCGCAGCGCGGCTGGTCTGGCGGGCGCCGGGCACGACCCAGTGGGCGGCGGGGGCACCGCTGGGGCCAGCCGCCGCGCCGGAGGACATGCGCTCCCTGTTTGTGGGGAGGAGATGGGGGGGGGGAAGGAAGGATGAGGCAAGGGCTTCGATGCTGTAGTTTGCCATGGCATGCAGGCTGGCATCGGGCACTGGCATGCATGCCGGCCCTTATCATAGATCGTGGAGGTCATCCCAGGGAAGGCCGGATTGCTCCGAGTCCAAATTTCAAGGGAATGAACGATATCCCAAACCCCAGCTGGTGCAACATCTATCGCTCCTCCTCCGCCCCACCTGTTCCCGGACTCGATGTCGTGGCGGAGGATGGTGCCGTCCTTGGACACCGAGTAGAGCGTGCGGTCGTCGGCGGTGAGCGCCAGCGCGGTCACGCTCTGGGAGTGGCCCCTATGCAGCTTCTGCCCGGGGATGGAGCGGGGGACGCCCTCGGGCAGCACCACACGCGCCGCCAGGGCGCGCTGCGCCCACCCCATGGCCTCGGCGGCGTCCTGGCGCAGCCGGCGGTCCACGGCCGCGTCCAGCCCGTCCTCGTCGCTCGCGCCGTCCTCGGCCCCGTCGCGGCCCGCAGCCTCCACCGCCCTGATGCCGGCCAGGTACTCCTTGGCTGTTGGAGGGAGGTCATTGGAGGGCTGTCAGAGGGCCGGACCATCCAGGCAAGGGTTCCATGACCCTGCCCAGCTTACACCACACCGGTGCCCCACCTAGTCGAAGCCGCTTCTGCTCCGCTGTCTCCTCCTCATCGCTGCTTGGTTCTCCCTCGTCCGCCTCTTCCCCGGCCTGGTTGTCTCCGGCATCCTCGAAAAAGTCCACTGCATCCTCGTCCTCGAAGAACTCGTCACGCTTCTTGCGCTTGGGGGGCTGGCCCCGAGAGCCACGCTGCCCGCCAGGACGCGCCATGCTCGATATCTTTTATCAAATGAGAGTCAAAAGTAGCATATTGCGCCGGTCCAGGGTCCAGCAGGGCTGGCAATGAGCCTCCCCTTCGGGGGGGGTGCTCGCCCCCTCTGGTGCTCCGCTGGCACTCCGCGCCCACCACCCCCCTCCCGCCAACACTGCGGCGCACAGGCCGGGGCCTCTCAAAGATCGCACACCACTCCTCCCGGCCCACCCTGTATTTCCAGACGTGCCAAAATGACGCAGTTCCTCCTCTTCGAGGCGGCCTCGGGCTATGCCCTCTTCGAGGTGACGGCCCTGGACGAAATCGGCACCTCGGTGGACGCCGTGCAAGCCTCCGTCACAGACCTGTCTCGCTTCGGCAAGGCCGTGAAGCTGACGGCTTTCAGGCCATTCTCATCTGCCGCCAATGCGCTGGAGCAAATAAATGCCGTGTCCGAGTCTCAGGTGGGTCCTGCCCCTCACCCGCCTGGGTAGCGGGATGGTGCACGGTGTGGTGTTTGGTGGCGACTGGAATATCTTATAGCCGTCTTTGGTTCATGAAAAGGAGAATGTTGGGTAGAATATGATACGGTGCGCTAGGGCCCCTCCCACCCTGTCGAACATGCATGCATGTTGATGTCGCGATGAGCGCCGGGCCCATGGGTCATAGCATGCTCTACATTCTGCCCCTGCCTAGTACCTCTGGCCTCCATCCTCACCCCATGCATTCCTGTCCCCTTGAAACATTAACAATTTCATTCCACATATATCCAAACCTCTGATACCAATCTCCATGATCTACCCTGAAAATACATTAGGTGACGGAGGACCTGAAGAACTTCCTGACCTCCAGCCTGCCCAAGGTGAAGAAGGCGTCGTCTGCCAAGTTCAAGCTGGGCGTGTCGGAGCCCAAGCTGGGCAGCGCCATCCAGGAGGAGACGTCCGTCCCCTGCGAGTGCAACGAGTTTGTAGGCGAGCTGATCCGCGGCGTGCGCGCCCACTTCACCACCTTCATCCGGGGGCTGGAGGAGGGCGACAGCGCGCGCGCGCAGCTGGGCCTGGCCCACTCCTACTCCCGCGCCAAGGTCAAGTTCAACGTGCACAAGTCGGACAACATGATTATCCAGGCCATCGCGCTGCTGGACACGCTGGACAAGGACGTGAACACCTTTGTCATGCGCGTGCGGGAGTGGTACTCCTGGCACTTCCCGGAGCTGGTCAAGATTGTGAGCGACAACTACCAGTACGCGCAGCTGGCCCTGCTGATCAAGGACAAGGCCACGCTGGGGGAGGACAAGCTGGGCGCGCTGCAGGAGATCATCGGCGACGAAGACAAGGCGCGGGAGGTGGTGGAGGCGGCGCGCATGTCCATGGGCCAGGACATCTCGCCCATCGACCTGGTGAACATCGGGACCTTTGCCGCGCGCGTGATCTCGCTGGCCGAGTACCGGCAGAAGCTGGCCACCTACCTGGCCGACAAGATGCACGCCGTGGCGCCCAACCTGGCCGCGCTGATCGGGGACCTCGTGGGCGCGCGCCTGATCAGCCACGCTGGGTCGCTGACCAACCTGGCCAAGTACCCGGCCTCCACCGTGCAGATCCTGGGGGCGGAGAAGGCCCTGTTCAGGTGAATAAAGGTTTGGGAAGGTAGGGGGGACAGTGTCGCGGAATGGCTCCTGTCCATGCTCACGGGCCCACCAGGGGGTTCTAGCGCTCACCCAAAGGTCACGCGCAGACATTCACGCTGACCTCAACCCCCCCAGTGCTGATGCCTGCATCCCCAATCCCCACCACAACCACAGGGCGCTGAAGACTAAGGGCAACACGCCCAAGTACGGCCTGATCTTTCACTCCAGCTTCATC
>NW_011934441.1:150887-188125 GCF_000733215.1 Auxenochlorella protothecoides
GGGCGCCTGGGGTGCCCGTGGAGGAAGGGTTTTTAAAACTGTGTTGCACATGCAGACACGTATTAAGCAGTGGTCCTCTAGTCGTGATTGAAGTTATGTACATGAATGTGGGAAGCTGGCAAGTCAAGCACCTGCGCAGACCAACCTCTCATCATGCCTCCACCCGCTCCGCCTTTCCATTTTAACCACAGTCGGTACCTGGCCAACAAGTGCTCCATTGCCTCGCGCATCGACTGCTTCCTGGACCAGTCGACCGACGCGTTTGGGGCCAAGATGAAGGAGCAGGTGGAGGAGAGGCTGCGTTTCTACGAAGAGGGTGTGGCCCCCCGCAAGAACCTGGCCTGCATGAAGGAGGTGATCAGTGGGCTGGCCGGCGGCGAGGAGGAGATCGTGCTGGACGCGCCGGTGACGGAGAAGAAGAAGGCCAAGAAGGCCAAGGCGCTAGCCGAGGAGGAGGAGGGGTCCAAGAAGAAGAAGAAGAGGAGCGCCGAGGAGGAGGCCCCGGTCACGGAAGAGAAGACCAAGAAGAAGAAGAAGAAGGCCAGCGCATGATGCAGCGCTCCCCCCCCCCCACTTCTTGCTCCTCCGCTCCCCCGTCGTCTTGCTGTACCCTCTTCTGCTGCTCCAACCAGTCTTCCCATTTGACACTGACAGTCCCTGCCTCTGCCTGGCATGGCATGGCTGGCGTGCTGCTCCAACGCCCCAGGCACCCCATGTAAGGATGCTGTATAGCAGAGATTGGTGTGAAGGCCGCTCCCCAGCCATTTGCCTGCAGAGAATCGTGCGCCCTGACCCAGATCGTTCCGGTAATTTGGCGAGGGCGCCAGAGCGCGAGACAACCCGTGCGCGAATTTGGAGAGTATTGATCTTCGCGATCAGTGGAGAAGCTCTTCATCCCTTCATCAATAACCAAAAGCCTTGCATCTCATTGTTGCATTGCCTCCGCGTCCCGGGAGGGTCCTCCACCCGTTTGAGGGTCGGCTGTCATGAACAGACTGAACAAGTTCTTGGCATCCCCGGCCCAGGACAGGGCGGGACCCCGGGTCGATGCATTGATCCACCGGGCAACTGAGAGCTCCTTCCCTGGAGATCGAAAAGAGGCGGTGGCGGAGCTCAAGGACCTCATCTCCCAGGACGCTGCTGCCCGCACAGCCCTGGGCTCCTTCGGCTTCCCCCCCTTGCTGACACTGACGGGGGAGGACCTGGAGCTGGACCGCTCCATCACAGAGTGCCTGGCCATCGCTGTGTTTGCTGAGGATGGGGAGGTGAGGGCCGACTTGTGTTCGGCGAGGGAGTGACGGCCAGCAGGACGAGGATGGCATCTTTGCTGGGGCACATTCCACTGGGTGTGGACCGAACCACCGTACTCCCCCTACACACATGGCCTCTTGCCCCAAATGCGCAGAGTGGAGCCGTGGATGGGCAGCAGCTGGCCCGGACCCCCGGGGCACTCCCTTTCTTCCTCCGCAACCTGCTGCCGGAGACGGACTTTTACATCAAGTACCACAGCCTGCAGGCGCTGAGGGGTCTGGTGGCTGCGTGCCCCTCCCTCGTCCAAGAGGTACCCGATGCCGGGTGGTTACCGCTGCGGGGTTGTACTGACCAGTGAAGACTGGGCTGTCCCTCTGTAGCGGATGGGTGATCTGCCCCATCCTGGTAGCGGCCGGCCACCTTGCGCTGCATGCACGCCGTGGCATGCAGCGTGTGTGAATCCAGGATTCCACACCCTCCTCACAATTTGTACCCCCCCCCTCTCACCCCTCAGGCCGTCCAGGGCGAGCCGCTGGCGGTGGGTGCGTTGCTGGATGTGCTGAGCGGGGGCCACGAAGTGCTGAGGAACGAGGTCTTGCTCCTCCTTTCCTGCCTGCTCCCAGGCGCCCCGGAGCTGGCCAAGCTTGTCGTGTTCGAGGGCGGGTTCGACCGCCTCCTCGACATCGCCAGGTGGGCCTGGGCCGTGGGGATGCATGGCTGTGCCACCACAGGGGTCTGGCGCCCGGCCACCCAGACACCCGACCCGCCCCCCCCCCCCCTCCAAATCCCCAGGGAGGAGGGCCTGGGCGCGCCGGGTGCCCCTGCCAGCCTGGTGGCCGCCGACTGCCTGGACCTGGGCGCCGCGCTGGTGCGCGACAATCCCGCCACGCTGCGCATGCTGTGGGGGACGGGGCACCTCTCCCCCCTGCTGGGCCTGCTCCCGGGCGACGCCGCCGACCCCATCCTCCCGGCCCTCCTGCGCCTGGTGGCGGCCGCCGCCGGGCCCAGCCAGGCCGTTTCCCGCCAAGGCTCGGGGCCGGGGGGCGGCGCGGAGACGCGGCAGCACGTCCTGGCCGCGGCGCTGGCCGCGGGCTGGCTGCCCAGGCTCCTGGCCCTCGGCCTGGGCAGCTGCCTGGGGACAGAGCCGGCGCATGACCAGCAGCAGGCCGAGGTGGGGCCTGAGGTTTGGTATTTCCTGTGTCTGCAGGGCCAAGGTGTTCTCTGCATGGAAACTCATAATGAAGAACTCAGGATGCCCTGCTGGCATTCGATGGGTGTATAGGGAGCAGCCTGCCCTCACGATCGATCGATGACCCAGCCTTGCCTCCATCCCCTGCCCACAACGCTCCCTCCCACAGGCCCTCCTCACGCTGTCGTGCCTGCTGCACGACGCGCCGGCCACGCGCGACGCTTTCCTGGCGACGACCCAGCCCGCAGTCGCCAGCGCCCTGCGCCTCCCCCCCGCCACCACCGCCCCCGGCCTGCTGCTGACGGCCGCTCTCAGCGGGAAACTGGGCCCCCGCGCAGCGGCCGGGGCGGACCGCGTGCTGGAGGCCTGCGCGCTGGACCCCGGCGCGACGCTGGCCCTGCCCGCGGACGGCGAGGGGCTGCGGCTGGGCGAGTGCCTGCGCCTGGCCCCGCGCGACTGCGAGGGCGCGGGGGTGGACGCCGAGGCGACGCGCGTGGCGCTGGGCGCGGCGCGCACCGCCGCTGCGCTGGCGCACGCGCTCCTGCGCGCCGGCGCGGCGGAGCGCGCGACCCTGCTCCTGCGCGCGCCGCGGCTGATGGACGAGGTGGCGGCCTCGCTGGCGGCCGCCACGGCCGCCGCGTCCGCGCAGGCGCGCGACTCGCCCCGCGCCTTTGCCGCGCAGGCCGTGCTGGCGGGCGGGCTGCGCGCGGTGCTGGCCTGGACCGCCGGCTGCCCGGCGGCGGCCGGCGCCTTCCTGGCCGCCGCGGCGCGCGCGCCCTTCCTCATGGGCGCGGTGGGCGGGCGCGGTGCGGCGGGCGACGCGCTGTGCCGCGGCCTGGCCGCGCTCGTGCTCGGCGTCTGCGCGCTGGACGGCCGCGCCTGCGCGGAGGCCGGCGCACAGCAGACCGCCGCTCGCCTCGCCGACGTCGTGCGTGGGGCGGCCATGGGCGAGGGCGCGTACCGCGGCCTGACGCAGGCGCTGGCGCGCCACGCCAGCGTGCGCTGCGCCTCGCTGGACCGGCTCACCGCGCGCGACGAGGAAAGCGGGGCGGAGGTCCTGGTCCTCACGCCGCGCTGGGGCGCGGCGCTGGCCGACTGCGCCGCGCGCGTGGAGGCCGGGCTGTTCGGTGCGGCGCCTGCCGGTGACGGGGCGTGGGCGGGCGGGTACCAGGGCCAGAGCCTGGAGGCGGCGCCGCCTGTGTCGACATCAGCCGACCCCGCGCCGGCCCGGGACCCGCCACATGCTGCAAGCACTGCCTCTGGAGATTCCAACGGTCGAGACATTGCGCCACCCCCGGCCCTGCGCCCTTTGCCTGCGATCGGCGCGTCCAGTCCTGCGCTGTGGAACGCAGGGCAGGGAGCGTCATCACCATCATCCGGTCCCCTTCCAACCCACCCTGGACCTCAAGCGACCTTGCAGCCGCCTGCTCAGCCCCCTCAACCCACCACCGACTCGCCCGCCACGCTGGCGGACCTGGCGGAGGCCCGGGCCGCGCTGCAGGACGCCCTGGCAGAGGCGGCGGGCCTGCGCACGTCCCTGCAGGCCTCCCGCGACGAGGCCGACGCGCTGCGCGCCTCGCTGAGTCGGCTGGAGGGGGAGATGGAGGGCCTGTCCTCGGCCTACTCATCCCTGGACAGCCACGCCGCAGAGCTGCAGGCCGAGCTGGCCCGCCTGCGCAAGCGGGAGCGACACGGCGCGGCGTCGGAGGGAGGCGGCCCATCTGAAGGGCTTGGCGCGGCTCCACCTCCAGAGGACGACGAGCTCACCGACCTCCTGGTGTGCCTGGGCCAGGAGGAAGCCAAGGTGCGCATGTGGATGCCGGGAGGGGGGTGGGTTTCCGTGGCTCGAGTGACTGCGCTCTTCGACGCGGCCGCAGCACTGGGACTCGCCCAGCGCTGCATGGCGAGCTGGCCCGCGGGTGCTCTCGCGCCTTAACCCTCCTCGCGATCCCACTCTGTAACCCAGGTGGCTGTCCTCTGTGCCCGACTGGAGGAGCTGGGTGTGGACTCCCTGGCCCTGCTGGAGGCCGCAGCGCCCCCACTCGAGCTTCCCCCCGACCTGACGTGACCCCCATTGCTTCTTGTCATATGCTATACTGCAGCGCATTTTCCAGCAGGGAAAGGGTAGGGGGGGGGAAGGGGGTGCATTCGCTGCATATGCATGGGGGAGGGACGAGTGGATGGAAGGGCAGGGGCCTCAGCCCCCCTGTTGGTGTGCCGTGCCCTCGGCACAGCTCCTCCAGGTCCTCCAGCCTGAGTGGTCAAGAGGTTCCGATTCAGACCGCCCAGCATGCCTCACGCCACATACTTGTACATGGCAGTGTCTTTCTCATCCCGCTCGAGGAACTCGCGCTGCGGCAAGGTATTTTGTGCGAGATGGCATGTTCAAGAATTGGCTTCAGTGAAGGCGCTCGGGTCCAAGGCACAGCGGCATCGATGACGCACAGAACAGGCTTTTGCAGGAGGCCACATGCACACACACTCTGCCACACCCACCTCGATCAGCGACTCAATCTGCTTCTTTACCAGCTTGACATCTGCTGCAAACATCTTCTGGGTCTGGCCCACCACCTCGACCAGCAGCTCCTGGTGCTTCATCACCCTCCGGCTCTTCATGATGCGCACGATGGTGGCTTGGATGATGTGCACCCGGTCCTTGCCCACGTCCTCCTTCACCTTGCGCCGGTCCTCCAGCGGCGGCAGGGCCACCTGTGGAGGATCAGGGTGTGGGCAAGGATGCGTGCAATTGAGGCGTCGGGGCCGGGGCGAGGGGGCGGCCCAGGGTAGATTGCACATGCATGCGGGATGGGACACGTCCCATTCCCGAACCCTCGGTGCTGAGCACTGGCCCCCCCCTACAAATCACAGCACGCCCAGCGCCTCCCCGAGTAACCCACCGACTCACCCTGATACGCCGCATCCGATCCTTGAAACCCGCGTTGTAGGCAAAGGTGTCTGTGCTGTTGATCGTCCGGCCCATCGGCTCCTTGCTCAGCAGCTTGTGCTTGGCAAAGACAAGCGAGGCCAGCGTCCGCTCAAGGTCGTCAGAATCTATGTTGGTGGCCTCCTGGATCTCAACGTACTTGAGCGACGTCGCTGCAGGCAGCTCGGGAAAAGAGGAGTGTGCAGGATACCTAGTGTCGTGCTGGCGAGACAGGGCCATTGGGGCGAATTCCCGCCCCGCCTGGCTGTGTCAGCATACGCACGCACATCACAGAGTCTTGGACCCCTCCCGAAAGCAAGCGCTCAGCAGCTCGCCATGCCAACTTTCCTTCCTGCTCAAACAACATCCAGTGCCTATCCCATTCAGAATGTGCCCCCCCCAGACAATGCACGCTCCACTCACCGTCATTGAACAGGGCAAGGATGGTCGCCTGGGTGGGTGTCACCACCAGCTCATACGTCTTGTCATACGTCGCGCGGACCAGGACGTTGCCATGGGTGTGCTGCATGCAGGGATGGGTGGCAAGAGGAGTAAAGGGCATGGGCCACCAGGCACAGGGCTGGCTTTCAGCATCAAGTGCAGACCTTACGAGCACCATACTGAATGGCCAGTCGGCCACCACCTCAACAGGCCCTCACATGCCACGTCAGGCGCCGGGAGCCATTGTTGATGGCCTCGTGGAACTGGGTGAACTGGTTCATGGCCATCAGCATCTCCTCAGGCAGGGTGGGCTCGATTTTCTGAGAAGGGGTTTGAGAGGGAGTCCGGGCCGTGAGCACCAAGCGACTCTTGCCCCTCGGTTGCATTTGAGAATGCAGAGCGAGGTGATACCTCAATTGTTCCAACCATGGAGGGATGAGTCCCTTGTCGCGTCCACGAGCCCTGCAGCTTGCTGTTCCACCCCACTAGGACCCGTCCCCCTCGACCCCACACCTTGAAGGTCGGCCAGAAGCCAACAGTCAGGACGGTGGCGTTCAGTTCGACGGGCAGAGTGACGCCCCTCTTCTTCTGCCACCTCACAAACTCCTCCATCTTGTCCTTGGCGTGCGCGAGGTCGTGCACCATGCCCTCCATCTGAACGCATGGAAGATGCGGAGGGGCAGCACCTTGAGATGTGTGCGGAAAGAGGAGAGACACAGAACGGCAGCCTCCCATGCTGGGACATGCAGCAAGTTCAGGAGGCGTGCACCTAATAACGCGCCGACAGGCCGTGACGCCCGCGCTGCATCCTCGCTTGTCTGCGTCCCGTCCTTCCCCCACACAGCCTCTTCGCACCCTGGAAGTGAACTGGGTCCCACACTGCTGCTTCAGGCGGATCAGCACCCCCTTTTCGAGCTCCTCGGACGCCATGTGGGTTCCCAGTAGCCTGCAAGGGTACAGGGTAGGTGTGGCGGGATGATGTTGATACAACTATGCAGACACACGGGGGGTGTGCACCTGGTGTACCCTACATTCACCCCTTGCTGCCACCAGTCTCCCAGTGCAGCATTGCGAAATGGGATGAACATGGAGGCTGGGCCACCCTATTATTGAGCCGGCATCGAAGCCTGGCTTCCATGCAACGCCTCCTCCGCAGAACCCCTGGCTCCGCGCGCACCGCTTGCTGAGCTTGGTCCTGTAGAACTCGGCAAAGAGGTCCTTGTCAGAGACATACGCCAGTAGCTTGACGACCTGGCAGGGGAAGGAGGAGAGGGAAGGGCGTCAGTGCAATTGCCAGGGAGGCCAGTCACATTCAGTGAGGTACTGCCAGCCTCTGCGACATCCACACGCGGCCAAGCATCCACGAGGCTGCGCCGTCAACCCACACTCACTCTGTCCAGCAGACTCTCCACCTCGTCATCAGTCAGCTTCTCGGAGGTCGACCCCTGGTGCAAGGGGGGAAGTGAGTCGCACTTGAGAGCCTACTTCCACAGTGTCGCAATGCAGTGCCCAGCGCCCCCTTCCCGAAATTCTCTGTCCATCGGATTGGCAATGAAATGGATACAGCGGAGCAACATGGCTCTACAGAAGTGCACCCAGGCTGCAGCCGCGCATGGCGCCCACCTTGCGGAGCAGGGAATCGCAGAAGGATGCCATGGCTTCGGCGACCGTGGCCCTCCCAATCTGCACGCGGCATGCTCCATGGTATGTGAGGGGCTGGTTGATGCTGCTCCACCCGAGGCTTCAGCAATGTGGAGTGCCTGCTGCCTGATGAGCCATCCCTGGCACCAGCCCTGGCACCAGCCGGTCCCAGGAATCTGTGCCCAGCCAGCCACGCCCCACTCCACAATAAGGCACCTGCTTGTTGCAAAACGTCTCAAACGCCTCCTTCAAGGCCTTGTGGAAGAGCGATGCACTGCCAAAGTATGATACCACGTAGTCAGAGTAGGTGTCATGAAGGTCTATCGCGACGCGGATGAACTGGTGCTCTGGCGCGGCGGCGCCGTCCTTGCCAGCTTTGCCTGGGCAGGGGACAGGAAGCGGGGGGCGCAGGGGTCTGGCATGGCTGCGTACACGTGCATGGTTTTCGAGATCTTCGTGAGCAACGCTTGTAGGACAGGGGAAGAACGTCTCCTGTCCAGGCTGCTGACGCCCACGCACCGCACTTGGTCCCAGGACTGCGAGGTACCTCGAGTTCACCCCCACCCACCTGCATCCTTTTCCTTGGCCTGCTTGGACACAGCTGCCTCTGTTGCCGCTCGCACATGCGACATGCCTGGGAAGGGGGGGTGTGATGGGTGTGAGGCTCAGGGCTCGCCCTAGCCACGTCAGACACCCTGCAGGAGCTGTCCGGCCGGTGGCGCCTTGTCCTCCATCAATCCTGCTGGTATGGTTGGCCGCTTCAGTAGAACAGCCCCGCGCCTACCTTCAGATTCCACGAAATCTTTGAAAATCGCGGCCATGGGCTCCAGGCCCTTGGGGATGCGACCAAAGAGCCGGAACATGCGAGCCAGGTCCTCCTTCTGTGGAGGACAGTGCGGGAAGTTCAGGGAGTGGTGATTTTTGGGACCTGGGGTGAGATCATACGCTGGGGACATGGGCCATACTCCTGGTTGGCTGCGATCAACAGGGCGCTGCTCTTGGCAAAACGCCTCCCAGCACATGATCCTCAGCCTTCTGTGATACATCCACTGGTTGCCTTCGAGGCCTGCAGAGCTGGCAAGCAGACCATCAAACCTCCCACGGATTCTACCTTGCCATCGCGCAACAGGGCAGCACAGCCAGATCCTTCCTTCTCCAGGAGGCTCAAGCTGTGCTCCTTGAGCAGCTCTGTCTCCGTCTATGGCGGGGGGGGGTGGGGGTACAGGAGGATGTGGCATACGTTCATTGCTGCAAGTCTGACCAGGGCCACAACGGAGCCTCACAGCCAGTGCCATGGGTCTCAACACGACGCCAGGCATGCTGCATGCCAATCCGTACGGGAGCATGCCAGCCTGGCCTCGGCACTTCTTCAGCTACTCACGGTGCTGAGGAGCTTGGTGCGGGTGGAGACGTGGAGGTAGGCATCCACCCTGTTCTCTTCCGCCTTCAGGCACGCCTCTGCCATCGAAAGGAACTCGGGCGTGGAATATGTCTGTGCGGGCGGGCAGGGAAGAAGTGGGAGGTTGAACGTATCACCGCCAGGGACGCAAACCAGGGGTCGGTAATCCCATGCAGGCATGTGCAGCAGAGCCAGCTATCACCATCCGTGCAGCTGTTACATTCTGGAACCCACGGAATGGCCAATGCTGTGTAGGAACAGCATGCAGCTGCCAAGGTGGACGGCTGAGCCCCCAGGCAAGCCGCGATGTGCCGGCGAGGCAGTAGGAAAAGCTGCGTCTCCCACCCATCACCCTCAGTGCAAGGGATGCGCTCCCCCATCACGCCCGCCTGCCCCTCACCTCCAGCCACCCGGCGCTCTTCCTCTTGTAGTACTTGGCGGTGGTCTGCAGCAGTGCCGCCTCAAAGTCTTTCTCGTAGGCATCCAGCAGCCCCATGCCCACCTCCTGGTAGGTGGCCAGGCTGTTCTTCAGCAGGGGGCAGTCCACGGCCTCGCCGTCTCGCTCCCGCTCCACCAGCTCCAGGATGGCGTCCGTCACGCGGCTCTTAATCACTTCGTGCACCACCTCTGCGCCAGGATGGAGCGGGACGGGAGCAGCTCAGGCACTGCACTCGAGACCTGGCAAGGCTGCACACCCCTCCTTGGGCCTCCTTGGCCACCAGCATCATGCACAGCATCAGATTTCCATGAGCCTTTCAGCACCAGATTCACCCCGTCCGTTCCAATCACGCTCCTCGCACTTGCACAGACCATTGATTGAGCAATTCACTTCTGTCACCAGGCTGCTGTTCCCCCGCAGGCATGCACTGTTGAGCAAGAGACCATGGCCCAGCTCTCCCGAACCCAATCCTCAGGCTCACCTTTCCAGACGAGGAGACCCACTTCGTTCATGGAATTCAGATTGTGCCGCTGGACATAGTATCTGTCCAAGTAGGAAAAAATGCGGGACATCCAGCGGACCATGAGCGTGTGGTTCTGCCACCGCCTGCACAGTGTTCGCAGCAGGCTCACGCCCTTGAGGTCCTTGAGGGAGGGAACCACGCACTCTTCAATGTAGTTTTGCAGGGACGTGCGATACCTGTGAGGGTAGAGCTTGGGGGAGGCCCTGGATTAATGCGGCTGGGCCAAAGTAAGCCATCCGGAGCAGAGCTTAGATGCATGCTCTCAGCCGCAATGCTCGAAATCTATGCACCCTCTCAAAGCCCTGTCAGAGCCGCTCAGAGTAGGAGGGTGTGCAGTACCTTGCATAGAGCTGCTCGGAGTGATCATATGGGAGCTTCTGGGTGCACATGTTGTATATGTTGGTGTCTGTGAGAGCGAGAGGAGCGGTGGCGTCTTGCGAAAGCGCTTGTGAGGAGTGCCACAGACCCAGCAGACCCCCCTCCAGTGAGTCGGGCACACAGGCTGCGGCAGCAAGGGAGTCTGGACTGTTTGCTCCATGTTGGCTTCCATCAACTCAGCACCACTCACAAAGCTGCATGTACTCCTGGGCGGTGAATGCCTGCGCGTGTTGCTCTACATTCTTAGATCGGCTGTTCAAATGCACAGGTATATGTCTACAAATGGCAGCGTGGCGTGCAAGCCAGGGACCTCGCCGATATGTCTCCCTCACGTGCCCTTACCTCTGTCTTTTCGCCCTCCAACACCCGCTTCAGCTTGGTGATACCGCCCTGAAAACATGCAAAATCAATACGAATGAACGCAGGAAAGAGATGAAGGAGCTGTGCCCCAACTTCGCCGCACCATACCCACCTCCATCATTGCCCAGCCCTCCTCCAGCTTGATAGGTCCGTCAGGTTTGCCCATGGCTGCTCCTCCTCGCCAAGCAACCAGGACGATATCCGATCGACGAGTCGCTGATTGAGCAACGGGATAAACGCAATGACTTTGTCGGGGCGGTCACCGTCGCCGGGCGAACACGAGGTCTGTCTGAGATCGCTTGCCTCTACCACCACGGCAGGGGGTCGCTGTCGGGAGAAGTCTGCTATTGCCTTTGCAGAAAGTCAATTCGCCTACACTCAAAAAGATGCGATTGGGAGTAGCACTGGTAGCTTTTCGTGGGCGAGGCAGGTGGATGAGGCGACCTTAGGCCTCCCGAGACCCCTCCGTTGGGTTCTGGGCGAGTCTGGTGACGGAAGGGCCCTGGCAAGATACTCCTAGGCTGACTCATCCACTGAGACCAGCTGCACCGTGATTTTGAATGGATCTGTACAGACCCCTACTTGGGATAATTTCCTCTCAAATTCTGTCCTTACGAAGTCTTTAAGAGAGCGTGCATACCTTGCTCGTATTTGTTCACCCGGTGTCTTTGTAGACAACAGCTTTGAGACCGCAGTCGAGCTTCAAAAACAGCCAGCTTCTACGCTTTCGGTGGCAGCGTTTCAATGACAGGTAATTGCACACTTGCACGCTTGAACCCATGGGTCATCAGGTGGGAGGAGGGCGTGGCCCCCCCACTTGCATGCACAACATCAAAATCTGTACTCTCTGGACAGACAGCCCCCCCCCCAGAGTTCTGGGTGAGTGCAAGAGCCATAACAGGTGGCAGGTGTGCTCTTCACCGAATTTCACTACAAGCTTTACAAAGAAAACATGACCTTGATGGCTCCTGTTTCTGCAGGCTTTGAAGCCGTTTCGAAGCCTTGCAACACCTCCTTCTCCGTGTAGTCATGCCGGTGGGTGATGAGGGGCTTGACATTGATACGGCCAGACGACAGGAGGCTCAGGCATGTGTCGTACTGCAGTGGACGAGGTTTTTGGGGGATGAGCGGTCACTGATACCGTGGCTTCAATGGCTATGGAATGAGCGCAGGTGACGTCACTGCTCATGGAATGTGCAGGGTGGGCACTTGACTGTCGTGCTGCAGTTCCTCCTCTGACGCAGCAAAGCCTCCCTGTGCCGCTTCAGCAGTACACCTGGCTACAACACCCAACATGAGAAAATCCCATCTCCATCTACTGACCGTGTTTTTGTACCGGAACGATCCCAGGATGTCCACCTCCCTGATCGAGGCCGAGCCGAGGGGCAGCTTCATCTCAACCTGGCCCATGCCCACCAAGACCACCTTGGCCCCTGGGGCGGCGGCCGCCAGCGCGGTCTGTGCTTGAGGCGTGGTGTGCATGCCTGAGTGTCGAGCTCCATCCCCATCGCAGGCAGGCCTCCAAGTGCATGCGCTGCGCGCTCCTGACGAGTGTGTCCTTTATTTGCCCCCCCGCGAATCAGGGACCTGCTCATGCATACCATGCCGTGCCTTCCCGGACTCGAGCCGCCAGACGCCGCCAGACGCACCTGCATGGTAGACTCGAACCCTGCGCAGTCGATGACAATGTCGAAGCCGTCTGGGGCTGCGCTCTCCTTCAGTTTCCGCGCAGCCTCCTCCGGTGTCTCGTCATGCAGGGTGCGCTGGGTCACGCGGGCTCCCAGCTCCCGGGCGAGGTCCAGTGCCTCCTGACGAAGGTCAGTGATGGCCACGCAGTCTGCTCCAAAGGCCGAGGCAGACAGCAGCGCCACGAGGCCTGCGGGAGGGGGGAAGAGTCTTTGCATGCGCTGAGACCAGCGGCGCCGCAGAGCAATGACACAGAGTGAGGTCAGGCAGGTTATGGATGAATGCCACCAGCCCGGACTAGCGCTCCCATGACCATCTTCCTCGGGAGCTGTGCTGGCAGGCCAGGGTCCAGCCAGGCCCCCCCTCGCCCCGCCCCCGGCGCACCTATGGGTCCGGCTCCCAGGATTAGGACCCGCTTTCCGGGGGACACGCCAGACCTCCTGCATGCATGGATGCCCACGCTGAGCGGCTCACACATGGCGCCGTCCTCGTAGTCGAGGTTATCAGGCAGCTTGTAGCAGAGGTAGGCTGGATGGTCGATGAACTGTTCGATGGTGGTGGGAGGGTGCGGCAATGCCGAGGAGGACTCGCTGCGCACGGCGGAGGATCCTGCAGTGCATGCTTTCACGTCGCTCCACCACACCGCTCGAGCAGGGGCATCTGCAGTCCCTGGCGCCCAAACAGCGCGCCGGCGCGCGGCAACAACCTTCTCCCGCATGCCCTCACATTGCACAGGGAGCCATGGTGTGGGGGTGTGGCAAAGAACTTGATGTCTGGGTCGAGGTTATACGACCCACTCCTGCTGGGTCGAAAGGGAGATACGTGTCTGGGCTGCTAGGGACAGTGGACGGCTGCCATTGTTTTTCTCAGGTCTTCATGAAAGGGTTGCCGGCTGACGAATGAGCCCCCAGTGCGCCTGGACCATGCACTGCAAGAAGCCAGCCTGCCTGGACAGTCGATGCTCCCAGCAGGGGATGCCGGGCTCGAGAGCCACTCTGTCCCCGACGTGCAGGGCAGTTACTCCAGGCCCCACGCCCACGACCTGCCCTGCTGACTCGTGCCCGATCACCATGGGCGCCTCTACCACAAAGTGAGCGATCCTGCCCTGCGAGTCGAGATTCAAGGGGTGTACTTTGGCATGGCTGGGGCAGCGCCGAGGCTGGACGACGGCTCGCAGCATGGCCGCCCTGCCTGCAAGCAACAATTTCCTGACAACGACGCACGCCTCCTCCATATCCCTCACATGCTTCCAGAAGTGGACATCGCTCCCGCATATGCCCACGGCCTTGATTTGAATCCTGACTTGTCCAGGGCCAATCTCGTCTGCACAGGGGTGCAGAGGGTGGCCTCTCACGCATTCACATGCCAGGGACGGCATCCTGTGTAAGGTGTCCTTCTATAACGTGAAGTTCTATATAATACACCGATGCGTTCTCAGTCTTTCTCACCCGAGAGTGGCCACTCCTCGTATCTAAGGTCATCTTTTCCATGCAGGACCACCGCATGATTGATTAGGGATGTTGCCATCGACCTCGTCTGGGGGGAAAATGCGACACCCTGGATTCCAAAACCCTCGAGTCTCGGGAAAATATAGCCTGGGGACATGCAAGAGAGGGCGCGTGCGTGCTTGCCCGCGCTAATGAGCTGGACGATCCCAGCCCAGCCGGATCGCCTGGCGATCTAGCTTGTGGGCCCGGTGTGTTTATTGTTGTAACCCTCGATCCAGCCGCAGTGAGGATGTCACTTCTGGCCCAGAATTACGCCGTTATCAAAGGGTTTACTCCAGATCTTCACATCTCGAATCAAATTGTCAAACGCCACCAATGTTTCCTGTGTCTTGCACCGTGGAATTGTATCTGCCGACGTCTGTCCAGTGGCAAGGGGCCCCCCTCCAGAAAGGGCACTTGGATTTGGATGAAAGGCCTTGCATGCACACCAGTTCTGGAAGGGTCCAGGCTCATGTGTCTCTAGTACACATAGACCCCCAGGGCGGTGGACATCTCCTAGCCCAGGGCTGGTTCAGGCAGACTTCAATCATCACGCCATGTCCCACCCTCATTCCAATTGATTCGGCAACTGAAGCTCATCAGAATCGGTGTCACTGTAACTCGAAAATACATCTTTTGAGGACGCCCAGTTTCCGAATATCCCTACACACAGTGTGCTTGCGGCCATGGGGGCACCTTGTGGTAGTCCCGGGTCTGGGTACTACGGCCGCTCCCTGGCGAGTTTGGGCACCACACTCATACACAGTCCGCACGCCGTGACAGGTCCTTTCCAGGTCGTGAGGTGGCTACTTGAATCGACTAGAATGGGTGAGAAGGAGAGGACTGGCGCGAGGCGGGGAAGGTTCGGCGGCCTGGCCAGTCCCCGGGCGGTGTGTTGCCGATATGCGGGTATGCGAGCGCGCCAGGTATCTTCACCGTTCACGCGTTCCTCCCCCTGATTGCAGCCAAGGTCAGGGCACATGAGCTGCGGCCCAAGAGCAAGGCCGAGCTGCTCGGCCAGGTAGGAAGGCGCATGGAGTGTCGGGTGATGCTGCCCTCGACAGAGCAGACGGCGTGCCTTCTCAGCGACAACGATTCCTTAGAAACATTTCCTAATTATCACTCTTGCAGCTCAAGGACCTCAAGCAGGAGCTCGCCGCTCTGCGCGTGGCCAAGGTCACCGGTGGCGCCCCCAACAAGCTGTCCAAGATGTGAGCACTAACTCGTTGGCTGGGGTGTGGCTACCTCGATGGATTTCAGAGGGCAATCCTGACTGGCAGACTGTTCGCGCCTCAGAGGTTCCCAGCCTGCACTTGTGGCCATGTTTGCTGGGAGTTGGTGAGGGATGGGTGCTGACCATTCCCACTGCGCCCCTTCCATCCTTGCAGCAAGGTGGTCAGGAAGTCGGTGGCCCGCGTGCTGACTGTGATCAACCAGAACCAGCGCAATGCCCTGAAGGAGGCCTTTGCCAAGAAGAAGCACATGCCCCTGGACCTGCGTGTCAGGAAGACCCGCGCCATCCGCCGCCGCCTCACCAAGCACCAGGTGGGGCTCCCAGGGTTGAGATAAAACGTACGACTGCGATGCTCGACACGTGCTTGCCGGAGCAGTGAGGTTGGCAGAGTCGCCGCCGAGCGCCTGGCGTCCACGCCGATGGTGAAACTGTCTGCTGGGTGGTCCAAAACAATGCCTGAGGCCCACCCTGATCTGGACACAACCTCTTTTTGTGCACAGGCTGCTGCCAAGACCGAGAAGCAAGCGAAGAAGGACCTTGCTTTCCCCCGGCGGAAGTACGCCGTCAAGGCCTGATCTGGATTCATGGTCTGTAAGAAGTGATGCTCGGCTCTCGCTATGAGGACATGGCGACAGGGTACATGGGCTGCCGGGTGCATGGCAGATTGCTGGTCAAAATACGGTTGCAGCAGGGAGGGTGCCAGCACAGGTGGCAAGCGTGCGACCCATGGCGTGAGGTGTGCGGCACCCCAGGGACAGGGTGCTCAGGTCATATGATGAAAAATGGCTGGCCCATTCCGCGGTGCAGGTCTTCTTAGCCTCGATTCAGACAACACAACTGTGGGTCTGCTCATCCAGCAGCAGCCGTGCCTGCTTCACAGGCCAGCCTCCTCGGGCGTCTGTGTGGTCATGGCATCGACGGCATGTACCGTCTGCTGCATCTCCTCCCAGATGGCCTGTGTTAGGGAGAGGGGAAACGGCCTGATCGTCAAGTCAGCATGCGCATGCCTTCCTGGCCCCTGCCACCGCCCATGCTGATGAGTTTGCGCCAGGCCCCGCCGCAGTACCTTGTACACGAGGCGTTGTCGGGCCACCGCATTCTTGCCGGCAAACGCCGCGGAGACAACATGGATCTCCACATGCCTGCCATCGCCGCCTGCATCCACGATGTCCACCTCCTGGGCTTCCAGCGCCGACTGGATCTTTGATCTCATGCCGGCAATGAGCTCAGACTCGCTGCTGCTGGCGCTGCTGGCGGCCCGCAAGGGGCTCATGACCAGTGGGCGGTGCAGGGTGGACGGCGTTCGCACAATCTGCTGCCGAACCCAGCCAGCACGCGCCATGCGCACGGCTCCCGACATACGCATCATGGCGAACGATGTCATTTTTCTGTGCAACGTAGGTCAGCGTTGGAAATTGTCGGAGGGGATTGTACGAGGAGGTGGCCACTGTGTGGCGCCCACGACCCCATTCTGACTCCAGTCTTACCTGTACCTATGTTGAGATGAAGCACCGAAGTGATGCGGTGCTTAATGAATATATGTATGGTAGTTCATCGATCAGCATCGCTCCTATCAGAGTAAGGGCTGTCATTTGTCGACAGCACACGATTAGCTGCGCGCGCGCTGAGCTGGCTAGGCTGGATCGTGCTTTGTGAAGTGCGCTGCAGTTGAGCATACGCGCAGATTTCGCAACGTATGTATGCATTTGGCCTCAATATGTGAACGATGTCTTCATCTGTGCATTCTCATCGACCTGGGGTGCTGTCGCCTGGCACCGCACGCGTCGGCTCCCCTAGCCTGCACTCCTAAGTCTCAGTGACGGCAAGGAGCTTTTGGAGAAATGCAGGACCCTGATGCGGAGTCTATCGTGGGAATCTTCAACCAGGTAGGACCTGGATGAGAAGCTGGATGGCTTGCAGCTCCTCGTGTGCAAAGTCAAGGACCTACGTGCCCTCCCTGCGCAGGTGCACCCCCCCACTGCCGTCCAGCATTGCGCTGGGATCTGGCTGACGGCACCAGCACAGGAGGGATGCCTACCTGAACTTGTGGTCTCAAAAGGCACCCTGCTGGAGGTATACACTGCCAGGTGACGATGGCAGGACAGCGTCGAGTGATTCTGGACAGATGGAGACGAGGATAGCGCTGCCGTGGGCACTCCGCGATCTGCACAGCCACTCCGGGGTACAGGCAACGCTGCACCCATCTATCCCCACCCTGCAGCTGCGCTGGAGCTGATGTGAAGCTGATGCTCATCGCCTCCCTCACGCTGCCTGGCCTTGTGGAGTCCCTGGCCTGCATCCCGTATCGCTACCGGGGCCGCGGCCGGGACTCCATCCTCCTCAGCTTCAGGCAAGTGCGGAGGGGGTGCAGATGATCAGGGTTACTGAGGATCTTCAGACTTAGGATCAGACTCTCTGATCCAGGTTTGCGAGGGTGGCAAGCCGGTATCTACAGCAAGTCGAATTGAGTGCCTCAGCCCTAACAATGCCCAACCCACCTTCTTCCCCTCGCTCTATCGCGCAGGGAGGCCAAGGCCTCGGTCCTGTGCTGGGATGCGACCTCGGCGGGGCTCGTGACCTCGAGCCTGCACTACTTTGAGGCCGACGAGGCCATGCGGGGCGGCCGCGCCGCCTTCACCCGCGGGCCCCTGGCCGCCGGGGACCCGCTGGGCCGCTGCGGGGCGGTGGTGGTTTACGACAACAAGCTGGCGGTGCTCCCCGCCATGGTGCCCGAGCTGCTGGAGCTGGATGAGGCGGCGGGCCTGGCAGGCGCAGGGAGGGTGCCGGAGGCGGGCACCGTCGGCAACAGCTACGTAGACGATCTGGGCAGCGCCCTGGACATCCAGGAGGTGGGGGTGGGGGGCCTGGCTGTCCTGGCGGCTGGTCTCACGTGGTGGGGTTACTGGGGCGCTGCGCTGTCCAGCCGTGGCGTCGTGTGCTTTATGGGGTCCCTGTACTCCCAGTCATGCGCTGCGCCCCAGGGCGCCTGCGCCTGGGGGCGCAATGGCCGTCGCGGCGATGCGCCTGAGGCTACTCGCACCCCCCCTTCCCCCCCCTCCCCCTCGTTCAACACCCCGACCTGCCTGGTCACTGCTCCCCCGCCCCAGGTCAAGGCAGCCACCTTCCTGCACGGCTACTCCGAGCCCGTGCTGCTGGTGCTGCACGAGCCCCGGCCCAGCTGGTCCGGCGCGCTGCGGGACGGCAGGGACACATGCGTGGCCTCCGCCCTGTCCCTGTCCCTGGCGCGCCGCACCCACGCCTGCATCTGGTCCGCGCCGGGCTTACCCACCGACGCCCGGGGTCTGGCCGCCGTGCCCTCCGGCGGCGCCCTGGTCCTGTGCCGGGATGGGGTGGTGTTCGTGGCGCAGGGCCAGAGCCTGGCCCTGCTGACCAATCCCCGGGGACGGCCCGGCCCCGCGCCCCCGCCCCTCGTCTTCGACCACACGGGGACCCAGCCGCCGGGCAACACGGCCGCCGCCTACGCCCGCGCCCACCTCCAGCCGCACCCGGTGAGGGTGGGGGTTGTGGGACGTGAGCTGCGACGGGGAGCGTGCCGTCAAGCAGGGCATGTTGTGCTTGCCAGCCCGTCGGCCCTGCAAGTCGACAAAGTCATGCATGGGACTGATGCTTGATCATCTGCGATGCTGTCCTCACGTCCACCATGCCCATGATGGCGAGGGCTGGCGATGCTGCCAGGCAACGTGGCAGACCTTGGTCGAGGCCCTGAAACGAGCAGGCTCGGATACGCCACTCTCCCGCCCCCTGCATCCAGCGCGTCATGATCCCACAACTCCTCACAGGCGACGCTCGCAACAATGCTGTCCACCAGCCCGGCCGCACCCGGGCTGGACGTGGAGTGCGACACCGGCGCGCTGGGCTGGCTGACGGCCAGCACTGCATTCCTCAGTGTGAAGACGGGCCAGCTGGTGATGCTGCGACTGGAGCGCACCGGCGGCGCCGTAAACTCCATCACTGTGAGCTGCAGGGGAGGAGGAGGGGGGGGAAATCTGTACAGTCCCCTGAAATCTGAGCTCAGGGCCTGCCTTGGGGTGGATTATTTGGGTGGCACTCCGCTTTGGGACCTGCCGTCAGCCTCTTCTGAATCTTGATTCGACGCGGGTGGAGGCAAAATTGGCAGGCAACTCATGTAATCCCCCTGATCCGCACGGTATTATCTTCACAGATGACGCTGGCCGGCGCCTCTCCGCCAGCCACCTGCCTCGCCTCGGTCGGCCCCTCCCTGCTCTTTCTCGGCTCAGCACTGGGGGATTCCCTCCTGGTGCGCGCAGAGGCAGCTGCTGCCGCAGCCGACGCCCATAGTGTATCAATGGGCGGTCAGGGCGGCGCCCCCTCCCCGCACAGCAACCCGGAGCTGAGCGGGGGCGAGGACGAGGAGCACATTCTTGAGCGGGATGGCGGCGAGGGGCCGGGTGGCGCCGCACAGCCCATGGAGGTGGACGGCCAGTCCGCAGCGCCGGCCTCCGCCGGCGCGCCCGCCTCGGCCGACGACGAGGAGGACGAGGCCATGCGGCTGTATGGGATGTCCCTGGGCCAGGAAGATGGGGCAGGGGCGTCCAGGGCGGCGGAGCCCATGCGCTACGCCCTGTCTGTGCTGGACGCGCTGATAAACGTGGGCCCCATCCATAGCATCACCATGGCAGGTGCGGGACGAGGGGGCCAAGTATGATGGGGCACCCTACTACCAGCGAAGACCTTCTCCATGTCACAGTTGGGAAGAACCTGGTAAAGGCAGTGGGCAGGTGCATGATCCGCAAAACCTGGCACTCCCCCTCGACCTGGGACCCTGCTCACCCATCCTCAGACGTGCCGGGGGAGCGCCCCTTCCTCCTGACGTGCTCCGGCTCTGAGAAGACGGGAGCCCTCTGCATGATGCGCCCCAGTGTCACACCCACCGTCATCACCCGCGTGCCGCTACCAGGTGGAGGAAGGGGGGGCAGGGGGGGGGGGCTGAGCCCCATGTGTGGCGTTCAGGGGGTGGAAGATCCTTCATCTGGCTGCCGCACTGGTAGCCTTGGAGTAGGGCATGCCGGCAGAGGGGCGCAGGCGTCCTCATTTGGGAATGTTGTATGTTCATCCTGGGGTGCTCGTCATTCTGAAAGCCTGCACATGTCCTCCTCTCACAGGCGTCCTTGGCCTGTGGGCCGTGTGGTGTGCCAAGAGCGAGGCGGCAGACGGCAAAGCGCCCGCTTCCGCCCCACAACCCCACCACTCCTACCTCGTCATGAGTTTCAAGGACGGCACCAAGCTGCTGGCCACCGGCGATGAGCTCCGTGAGGCGACGGACGTGTGAGTATCGGAAGGAATGTTCCTGGCCGCAGGGTGGCGTCTTACTCACACTCAAAGTCCGCCCTGCTCCCTTCCTGCGCTGTCATTGCTGCCCAGCCACTCAGCTTGCGCGCCATTTGCTGTGCAGAGTGGAGTTTGCAGTGGACACCAGGACCTTGGCTGCAGGGTCCATGGCCGGCGGACGACTGCTGCTGCAGGTGTTCCCTCAGGGCCTGCGCACCCTACGTAAGTCTGGAGTGAGGTTGTGATGATGGAGATGGGTGTAATGGGAGTAGGACTTGGGGGCCTGCATAGACCTTTGATGGATGGGACTCGACAACCTCTTGGGCCAGCTGAGTCTGGTGGCATGGCGTGAGTACCTTTGCCGACACACCCGTTGCACTCCATCGAGGGCCCAGCACACACCCTCACAGGGGGCACCGAGATGCTGGTTGACCACTGGGCTGCTGACCTGGCGCGCGGCGCGGGCGTCGACCCTGTTGACCCCGGGGTGAGCGTCCTCGCGGCACACATCACTGACACCGCCGCCCTGGTGCGCCTGAGCTGCGGGGCGCTCGCGCTCCTGCGCCTGGACCCCGACTCCCTCGCGCTGGCGCCGGTGCGACTCGGCGCGGCGCAGGGCGGCCGTGATGACCTCAGCCAACCAGACGGCTCAGGACCCCTGACGCTGATCGGCTCCTCTGCAGTGACGGCCGCCTGCCTTGCCAGCCTGCCGGCGGCCGGGTCGACATTGCAGCGGGCCATTGTGGCGCTGTGCCGGGAGGGCGGCGCGCTGGAGGTGTACGATGCCGACACGTGGGAGCTGGTGCTGAGGGAGGAGGACTTTGTCCGCGGCAAGGCGGTGCTGGGGGCCGGCTTGCCACCAAGCTCAAGCTCCAGGGCACCGCCCCATCCCCCCATAAAGGCGACCGAGGTTCTCATCGCAGCGCCCACGAGTCTTGCAGCCTTGCGGCCAGACCTGCGCGACGCGGCGCGGCCCAGCGCCGTCGCGCCCAGCCAGCACCCGTACCTCCTGGCGCTGCTGAGCGACGGGACGCTGCTGGTGAGTGAGGCTGTTGGCGAGGCTGTTGCGGGCCAGAACGGGGTGCCTTATCGGGCGCAATGCGACCCAGCAGCGGACTCCCCCTGCTTGATGGGAACCGGAGCGGGGGCATTTTGGAACCGCTGACGCGCCGGAAGACCGTGTGCAACCCCTCTAACATACACAACCACACCCGCAGGCCTACCGCGCCTTCTGGACAGGGGGCCAGCTGCGGTTCAAGCGGCTGCTCCTGGACGTGCCTCCTTGCCTCCCTCCATGCCCAGGTTTGCCTGACGGCCCACTTCCACCTCGCCTCACCTTCTTCCAGGGCATGGGGGAGGACCTGGCCTGCAGCGGCTTCCTCCTGGCTGGTAAGACCTTGGTCGTACGACAGCTGTGGGCCTCGATCTTGGACCCACCAAGGCTGCGCCATGTGGTCATGGCAGCAGGCGTCCCACCCTCGTATGCGGCCATGATGCAGCACACACCCTGTTCCTGCCCAACTGCTCTAGCCCTTCTGATATTTCCTACCACAAGGCCCCACCACTCATATCCACGTTGCTGCGCACACCCCTGCCTGCTCCAGGTGCCAAGCCCTTGCTGCTGGTGGCTTCCAGGAACACCCTGGTCCCTCACCCCTTTGGCCTGGGCCAGCACCTCCCTCTGGCAGCCTTCACCCCCTTCCACAACGTGAACTGCCCCTTTGGGTTTGTGGCCTCAGCACCAGGTGAGGGGCCGCCTCCCTCCAGGCTGCTTTCCCTGCCATGCTCCTTGGGGTGCGCATGAGCGACGCCAGGTGCCGGGCGACTGGGTGGCCCGCCAGGCGCCCTGCCTCGCATCGCTGCGAGCCTGGGCGGCCGCCAAACCACCGTTTAACCTCTCCCCCCTCGGACCCCCCGAGTTCACAGATGTGGCTCGGAGTCAGGGGGGCCTGCACATTGGGCAGCTCCCTCCGCGAACCCGGCTCGACGGGCCTTGGGCCCGGCAGAAGATCGCGCTGCGTGCCACCCCCCTGCAGGCCACCTTCTACCCTGAGGCCTCCTTGATCGGCCTCCTCGTCTGCCGACACGTGCGCCATGCATGGAGTGGGGTGGCCGGCTGTCCGGCGAGGGTTTGAGGTCGTGCGACCTGACAGCAACGCCTGCCAACCTGTTCCTCCACGCCTGCGCAGGCGCCCTACACCCCTGCGATGCCGGAGGAGGACGGCAGCGAGCCCCATGCTGCCTACTCCTATGCTCTGGCCGACGCAGCCGCCGCTGCTGCTGGCCCAGCAGCGCTCGTGCATGAGGTGAGGCGGGTGGCCGGGGCTGCTTGACGGCATGGCAGCGCACCCGCAGCGCAGGACCTTTCCTGCCAGCACATGGGCAGGTGCGAGGGGTGTCACGGCAGGAGACTCCCCACCTCCTCCGCGCTGCTCCAGGCTGGCATGCGGTGTGCGTCCAGCATGCCGCCTCTCCCGCCCCAAAATAAAGTGCACCCTGGGGGAGACCCCCCCCCCCCCCCCCTTCCCGATCATCCCCGCGCAGGTACGCCTGCTGGAGCCCGGCAGCTGGGATGCGCTGTGGCGGCATGCCCTGCTCCCTGGGGAGCGGGCCCTGGTGATCAGGACGGTGCGCCTGCGCGAAGCCCGCACCGGGGCCACCGTGCCGTTCCTGGCGGTGGGCGCCGGCTTCCTGGCGGGGGAGGACTACCCCTGCGGGGGCCGCGTGCTGCTGTGCGAGATCAGGCGGGGCGCCGGGGGCAGGTGGCAGTCGCGCATGGCCTACGCCAGGTGAGCGCACGTGGGTGGGGATGGGAGGCGCGCCATCGCCGGCCGCGCCCCGCACCGCCCGCGCACCTGAGGCCGCCCCGCGCGGCCGGCGCGGGCAGCCCCTGGGCGCCGGGGGGAGGCATGCGTGGCCGCCACACGGGGCTGCCATGGCCTCCCAGGGGTGAGGCCACGCCGCTGGGGGAACCGGCTCGTGCGAGCGCGGCGTCGGCGCCCGAGCTCGACGAGCCCTGGCCCTGGGCACCCCGCGCAGGGAGTTCAAGGCCGCAGTCTGCGCGCTGGATGTGGTGGAGGGCGGCCTGCTGGTCGCCACGGGTAACCGCCTGGAGCTGTGCCTCCTGCTCTCCTCGGCGGGGAGCGAGGACGCAGCCCCCGGGGCGGAGCCCCGGCCGACGCTGTACAAGCTGCAGCGCTGCGGTGAGGCGTGGGGCGGTCTGGCATGGGCCAGGCGTGATGCGCTGCATGCTGAGGTCCCCAGGATCTTGCCTCGGGACCAGGGAACCGTGGCCCCGTCTGGTGCCCAGGCATGGGTGCTCCACTGGGGGGGGGGGGTCTGCGTTGTTGGTGACGCCCCTCTGGCCCCACAGCCCCCGCCTGTCACCATGCGCACGAACCCCGGCACCCCTCCCGCGCAGCCTTTTACGATGGGCCCGTGCTGATCACCAGCCTGCAAGTCATCAAGAAGTTCATCCTGCTGGCGGACATCCTGCTGGGCCTGTCGTTCCTCACCTACTCCACAGAGGCGAGGGGCGAGGCAGGGGGCCCCCCGGCATGCAGCCCTGCAGGTGCCTGCCGGCGCTTTGTGAGGCACCCGCTCAGCTCACCACCGTCCCCTTGCCTCACCCCTTTCCCCTGCAGACACGGCAGTTCGTGCTGCTCTCCAAGGACGCGGCGCGCGTCCAGCCCGCAGCCACGGCACTGCTGGTCTCGGGCAAGCGCTTGCACCTGGTGATGGCGGGGTTGGACGGCACGCTGCGCATGCTGGGCTACGACCCCACGCACGCCAACAGCTGGAAGGGGCAGCGCCTCGTGCACAGGTGCGCAGGGGTCACAGGATGAGGATCAAAGAGGGGGAGTCCGAGGCGACCGGCCACGTGCTGTGGTGAGGCCGGCGCACCGCGGACGCCATGGCGACTGGCGGCCCCAGACCCGGGCTGCGCGGCCACACTGCAGAGAAACCCGCGCTCTCTCCCACGCCCAGGGCATCGCTGCACACTGGGGAGGTGATGGCCTTCATGGCGCAGGTGGACCTGGCAGCCCTGAGGGCCGGCGCGCTCCCGAGCCCCGCCCCCACCTGGGGGGTGCTGGTGGCCTCGGCCTCCGGCGCGGTGGGCCTTGTGGTGGGCCCATCCTGGGACGGGGCCGACGCGCCCCACTGCCCCCCGGCATCGCTGGCACGGGCCCTGGCATGCGCCGGCCCAGCCCCTGCCGGCCTCAACGCGGTGGCATGGCGCCGGCGTGGCCGGCCGGATGGTGCGACCATGCTGGACTGTGGCCTGCTCGCCACCTGGACTGCGCTGGACCTGGCTGCCAGGGAGAGGGTGGCCTCTGACCTGTGCGTCGACCCCGGCGCGCTGCATGCGAGCCTCGCCGCCCTCCACCAAGCCTGTCGTCTGGACTGAGAAGAGACAACACGAAAAAATGGCACAGTGTTAGCAGAGGGGAGCGCTGCCTTCATGCTGGGAGGAGGAGACAACGGTTTGTCAGAACCAAGTCTGGGAGGGAGCTCAGATTTCTTTGCACTGGGATGGTGGAGACAGACTCCAGGGGTTTGCACATAGCTGAGCGGCGGAAGAGCAAACCCTCTGGCATGGGGGCAAGCGGGGAAGCAAGAATTCCCTTGTGGTGGAACACAACCCGAGTGATTCTGTGCGATTGGTGCACGAGGACGGAGGAAGGGGGGCCACGCCTGGCGGCAAGGTGGCTCTCACAAATCATAGGAAAATGGGGCTGAATCCCTCGAGCAAGCAATTCAACATCCAGCGCCATGGAAAGAGCCGCCATGGTAGGCAGGGGGATCGCGCCTTGCCTCGATCTGCTGTCGCTGGCCCAGGATGCGCAGCAGTCGGAGTACGTTCAGCAGCTGGCGCCGCGTCGCCTTGGGCGGCTCTGGGGCTCCCGGGGGCGACTGCCGCGCCGCCGGGCCGTGCTGGTGAGCCTCCGAGGTGCGCTGCAGCGTGTCTGGGGCATCCAGGCCTGTGTACCTTTCATGGGCATCGGAGAGGGGGCGAGGCTCTCTTGCTTGCTCTCCCGTGCCGTGCTCCGCCTGGGCGTACTCCCGGGAGGGCCGGGCCCACTCGGCAGGGTTCGCCGCAGGGGGCACCATTCCGCTGGTCCCTGGCTCTGGCGCCGTGCTGAGCGCGTAGGGTTGGAAGGCCGACGTCGGCGACCATATGGGACGGGCCACCGGCTGCACAGAGGGCCGCAGCAGGGCATTCCTGTGGCCAGATGTGGGGGGGAAGGTGCGGCCCCAGCATTGTGGGTACTGCTCCTCCGAGGCGCCCAGCTCGGGCTGGGAGTTGAGTCGCCGGTTGCGGTGGCCCCAGCGCAGGATGGGGATGGGGGGGGTGTCGCTGGGGAGGCTGCCGGAGCTCTGCATGGAGAGGCCCAGCATGGCCTCCGTGGCACCGGCGGAGCCGCTCTGGTGCGGCGCGGCGGCGCCGAGGTGGCACGCCCGCTCGCCGGGCTGAGAGACGCGGGCGGGGGAGGAGGGGCCCCGCCTGCTGCTCCGGGCTCCCGCCACATGCAGACCCTCCGTCTGGGAAGCGGGTGAGGAGGGTGGATGGGCGGGCATGAGGGATGAAGCAGGAGCGATGGGTCTCAATCCCCGGGGCAAGCTTAGGGTCTTGCGGGGGGACCCACCCCGAGGCGATGCTTGGGGGAGTGTCAGCCGGCGCATGCGTGCCTGCATGTGTCACCATCATGACGCCACGCTCGGTCTGATGCAGGGCTCACACCGGTTCCTGCGGTCCCCTCCCCGTCACGATGCACTCACAGGGACCACCCCAGGCCACCAACCTGACTTGGATGTGCCTGGCGTGCCATGCGAGTCTTCATCGCTGCTGCGGCCCAGGGCACGATTAGAGATGCTATTGAGAAAGGACTGCCGGCGGCGGCGGCCAGCGTGTCGCAGCAGGCGCTCGCGGCAGCTGCGATGCTCGCCGTCAAAGGCGCTCAGCTCCTGGAAGCGGCCGCACTGTGAGTGGATGGGGGGTACTTTGTTGCTGATTGTGACCATGCGGCAGGGGCGGGGAACAACATCTCCACCCCTCCTCCCATGCACCTGTTGGCAGAAGCGGCTGTCCACGCCTCGGAAAGGGACGGACAGCGACCGCATGTGCACATCGCACACCCTGTATCTCTGCGGGCGGAATGTGGCGGAGGTGCCGTTTGGAGGGGTTCTGGTGCGATGTATTTTTCATAACTGAGGTGGATTGCCAACGACTTACTTTATGGTAGGCACCCAGCAGGCTCAAGTTTGCTTGGCAATCGGTTATTTGACAAGATTGTTGCTTATTTCTCGGTCGGCCACGTCGCACGCGAGGGGGAGGTAGGGGGGTATCCTTACTCGGAGAGCCAGGCGTTTGGGTGGTTGCTACGAGCTCGCCCTCGGCATCACGACCGTCCTGAGGTGCTCGTGTGGATGTCTCGACGCCTACAAGGCCCTTGGGGACCATGGCGTCCAGCTGTGTGCTCTAAAGCAGCCACGAAGCGTACAGCCGGCAGGTAAGGGATGTCCCTTAATCTGCAATAATAGGTGCGAAGGCACGCCGGCAGACGCCTGCTTCGGGATCCTTGGCCCTCACCAGAGCATAACAAATGTTTGTTCAATACTCTTAAGATGGTATATTCCACTACATACCGCTGAAACCGCTGGAAATACGGTCGTGGAAAGCATCTCTACGTGCTTCGGGTCTTTGTACGTGGACCCTTCCGGAGCCGGCGGGGTACAGCTTTTCGTGTAGCTACTGGGTCTGGCTTCCCGTGTACCGGGATGCAGGTACACATCCACCTTTAGACATGCGACGGGCATCGCCCACAACGCATTTTCATTGCTTAAACAGTCCTTGAAAAAATCAATGGAGGCTTATTCGTCGATGTACTGAGAATTTCTAATACCCATCTTACCTCGTGTTGCAACACTTTATGTGCCGGACCAGGACATCGGCAAGCTAACGGTCGGTTCGTTGATTATCCCAGCTTCTCCTTACCCACAAGACGGGCGACAGTCTTGGAAAACGCAAAGATAGGAAATCCGACAACGTTATTGTAGCATCCCTCGATCCGTTCCACGAAACATGCGGCTGCTCCCTGGATCCCGTAAGCCCCGGCTTTTCCACGACTCTCCCCTGCGCGCCGGATGTTCGGGCACGTTGGATGCATGGCTGTGTGATCGCATCGACATCTCCGTACATGCACCTGTGTGCCTCACCTGTCGCGATGTATGCCTCGATGCCTGCGGTCGTCAGACTCGCGAAGAACACGTCCGTCATCTCCACAAAGCTGGTGGGCTCACCGTGTAGGGTCAGGAGGACGACACCGGTGCACACCTGGTGCCGCCTTCCTGACAGGGACTCAAGCATCTCAGCGGCATGCTCGTCATCATTTGGCTTCTCGAGAATTCGATCGCCAACCTGCACAACTGTGTCTGCCGCGATGATGAGGTCAAACTTGCCATGCATGCTGCGGGCGACGTCCAGAGCCTTGTGCAAAGCTGTGCGCTGTGCATACTCTCCAGCCGATGTCTTTGGCAGATTTTCCTCGAAGCCACTCTCCACCACCTGCTTTGAGGGAGGGGATGGAACATGAGAGGCTGGGGGACAATGCCACCCAGCATTGACCAGACGTGCCTCAGTACCTGGAATTTGAGGCCTATCTGCTGCAGCAACTCCCGCCTTCTGGGAGATGCAGATGCCAGAATGATGCGCTGGGAGTTCAGGGCAGGAAGATGCTCCAGCATCGCATGTGGTGGCACGACCTTGGTTGCCCTGCAGCTCCGCCACCCCCTCTTAGGGCACTCGAGAATGACGCGCCGGGTGAAGTTGAAATACTGATGCGCCTGTATCAATGGCATTGCGCCCTCACTAGCTCCGAGGTACAACGAGCTGCCGTCGGTTCATCCTGCCAAGTACAGGGGACGGCGTGGCGCCAGACCATCCTCCTCTCGGGGCTGGCAACATCCGATCAATGGCACTTTTCTGAGGATGGGCTGTGATCTTCAGATCGTTTGGGAAGTCATCAATTTTTAAACACTATGCATTGGTAATGCCCAAGGACATTGACAAACGTTATATGTCAGGGGAGTAAGCCCGATGCACCCTTCCACGAGCAGTGCGTGAGGCAGGTCGAGCAGACGGAGCCTCCTGCTCTTGTAACGCCGATCGCTTCTGCAAAGGACTTACTAACAGCACGCCGGCCTGTGTGCAAAGACCCAGGATGGGGGAGTCGCTCGTCACGGCTGCTTTGGTGAAGGGCCTCAACGATGGCTCGGTGAGCTGCCTGCGGTGCCATAGATGCACGCCCGTGAGGCTCCATCAACCACTTTGGAACCGTGTGAGTCTTTAAAATGTCCGCTTCGATGCAGGTGGTGGCCAGCGATGTGGCTGAGACCATTCCAGGAGTGACGCAGGAGCTCGCCTGTGGCTTCCTGATGGATTTGCTAGAGCAGGTGGTCTTGGGTCAGCTGGAGCCTGGAAAGCTGGACACTGCACTGGCTGCAGCAGGCCTAACAAAGCACAAGGCTGCCAGTCTACCACTCATGATCGCCGATGCCGTCTGGTGAGGGTGGTGGGCGGTGGCCTGACGCGTGGCCTGACCCGTGTCGAGCATGGAGCATGCACACATGGCCCTCTGACTCTGTATCAAGCAGTGAGAACAGCATCCCTCTGTGGGGTAGCATGTGTCTGAACACTCATCCCTGAGTGCCCACCCATTCCAGGATGGCCTGGGCCGAGCTGGAGCTGGAGGAGGACCCAGAAAAGCGGTCGCGCTTGAGGGATGCTGTGCAGCAGCTCCTGCGTAACGAGCTGGTGAGCGGCGGGTCTGTGCTGCGCGCCGCGCCTTATCGGAATCTGTGGAGCCCGAGAAATCCGACCAAGACATCTCTGTGCCCCATGCATCGCCGGGGGTTGGAGACCAGCCGCCCTCTGCCGAGTCAGAGGCTGCCGGCCAGCCATCCGCCCGCGGCATTCCAGCCACAAGCCTCCCTCCTCCCACAGACCCACCCTCGCACCGCCCCGTCCAGGTGACCAGGAAGTGTCTGATGATGACGGGTGAGGGCGAGTTCCTGGAGGAGGTTGGGCTGGTCGTTTCACGAGACGCTTGGCGCCGAAAGGAGATTCGGACCAACACCAAGCACGTCTACCAACAGCGCAAGTGGGTGTCGAGGGGCTGCTGCCAGGGGATGACGTCTTGGGATTGGTGGGGTCAAGGCGGAGCGTCCAACCCTGGTTGGGGCGTCCCTCTCAACTTCACAGGCCTACGAGCACGGGCCTGGACCCATACGCCATTCATGCATGGAACCCCGCTTTCCCCCTCTCTCTACATCATTTCATTGCCGCAGCCCTCCCCTGTGATGACCGGTATGCCCCTACCCATTCCTGTCCGCCGTCATCAAAGCAAAGTCTGCCCGCTGCCCAGGTACAACCTGCTGCGGGAGGAGAGCGAGGGCTGGGCGAAGCTCGTGACGCTGCTGAACCAGTCCGGGGCGGGGAAGGTCACCGAGGCAAATGCGGGCGCCGTGGTGAGTGTTAGGGTCAGGGGTCGCATGCTGCCTGCATTGCCAGCACCTCATGCCAGGGTGTGCTCCACAACAGGCCCCACACCAGGCCAGACCCATGGGCTCCGGATCCAGTCACAGCTGCTGCGATCCTCAGCCACCCAAAAAGGTATCCCCAGGCCTCAGCTCCCCCTGCCTTACCAGCATGCCATCCCCCTTTGCAGCTTGAGGAGCTGAGGGCCCTGATCGGTTACTTCGACCTCGACCCAAACCGGGCGCTGTCCCTCTGGATTGATGCCTGGGTGGCACAGCCGGAAAATCATGCCTTCCTGCACCTCCTGCCCGGGTTCAGGTGGGTGGTGCATGGGAGAAGACCTGCGTGGGGGTGAGATGAGGAGCAAAGGTGGCTGGCCCCAGCTGGTGTGCCCCCCCGACGTGCCGGCAGGCCTTGCATTGCCTCCTGCCAGCCCCGAACCCATGCATTGCCCGCACTCGCAGGCAAGAGGACATGTCCCAGGTCCTGGGCTGGCACTTCGAGCGTGTGGGGGCCCGGGAGGAGGTGACTCCCGCTGGTCTCTTCACCGTGGCCGCCCGCTTGATCCAGGTACGAGGCGGTGCCATGTCATCCTGGGCAGGAGTGGGTGCTGCGCCGGCCATCCCGCACTGTGGTGAATGGGTCCCGCAGCGCTGGGCCGAAGTTGGTCCTCAGGCCGGCCCCAAGCACCCCCTTCCCCAGCAATTTCATGAGCGTACCCCTGCCCTCCCCGGTGCTGTAGGAGGGGCATGTGCCTCTGGCTGCAATCATGAGTCACCTCAACCCTGCCGACGAGGACCTCACGGACGCGCACGCGGCCGCCGAGGCCGCGCTGCGTGAGTCGGTCTCGCGCATCGGCATCATCAGCCTCGTCGAAAAGGTGGGAGGGATATCTGGCCCCGGAGCAGGGAGCCGCCTGGCAGCTGTGCCTTTTCTTGAGTGGGCTTATGCATGCACCCTGCCCTTCCACTGCCAGGGGGCCTTCCTGCTGGGCAGTGGGGTGTCATGTGCTCAGGCCAGGTGTCGTTAAACGTGTGGATCACATGGCCCTGGGCCATGTGATCCCTCGCGGGACGGTCCTCACCCCCTCCATCGGACTTCCTGGGCAGGCAGGGAAGGCGCCCGGCGGGCAGTTTGGCCTGGGCACGCTCCGGCTGAGCGCCTCCGGCTTCGCGGATGAGTACGGTGAGGCGCTGGGCGCCAACAACCAGAAGCTCCACTTGCTGGCGGGGCTGATCGCGGCGGGCGCCGAGGCCCCCGCCCGCGAGCTGCTCAGCTGGCTGCGCTGCCTGGGCGTCGCCCAGCCCGCCGCCTTTCCCGCGGTGGGCAGAGCCCTGTCTGCGCGGGCTGGACCGCTGATCAGCCGGGCCCTGGGCGGGTTGAGCGAGGAGGGCGGCGCTGCGCCGGACGCCCTCCCCATGCAGCTCCTTGATACGCTGCGCACGCTGGGCGTCTACCTGTACCGCGACGTCCTGGTGCTGACCCGGCTCATCCGTCTGCTGGGCCGGTGCCTGGCCAGCGGGGGCGAGCTCGGCGCAGAGCTTCAGCAGCAGGTGGGTTTGTGTGTGCGTGTGTGTGTGTGTGTGTGTGTGTGTGTGTGTCCGTGTGTGTGAGAGGAGTGGTGGGGTGGCTTGGAGGCTTTGCAGGCAGGGCGGCGGGTCGGGATTGGCAGGCACCCAGGCGCGGGGCACCTGCCCCTTGACGTGGCGGGGCACGCGCCTCGGCCTCCCCCCGCGCCATGCAAGACGTGGCATTCTCCCCCTTTCCCATGTACACACAAGCAAGCGCTCGCACAATTCCTGCACCCTGCAGGTCAACGACATCCTGTCGGGCGTGGTGATGCCGGCCTGCAGCCTGGTGCCCACCAACGTGGCCCTGGTGGCCGAGCTCTGGGCTGTGCTCCAGCGCTTCTCCTACCCGCAGCGCTTCACCCTCTACGCCTCGCTCCAGGTGGGCCGGCTGACGCTGGGGGAGGCGCGCGGGGAAGGTTCCATTTCTGAAAGGGACCTGGTTGTGGGGAGGCCGCAGGGAGTGCAGGGTTCACGGCGGCTCCTCTCCGCCAAGGCGGTAGTGTGGAAACGAAGCATCCATGGCTCCCACGTGCCCGACCCGCGGCCCACCCCTCTCGATTCCTGCAGGAGCTGATGGCGGGGACCCCCCTGCTGATGGCCGCCGCGAAGCTGGCGGAGACTGAGGCGCGTCGCGTACTGCGCCGCGTCACGGCTCCCAGCAGCCACAAGGAGGCCAAGGCGGCCATGAAGCCCCTGGGCCGGCGCCTGGCCAAGCTGACCCACGCCGTGCCGCTGCCCATCGCGGAGCAGCTCATCCGCCAGGTACGTGCATTTTAGCGACGTGGAGGGGGCAGCAGGGGCGTGCAAGGCCGGCATTCAAGCGTCAGGGGGGACATTGTTGGGAAGGTGGAGGTGCAGCACACCGCAGGAGGGCCTGGGAGGGGGTGAAGGTTCATGCTCTGGACGACTTACACCCGCTTCCTTTTGAGCGGGCAGAATGCAGCACCCCAGCCCCCCACCCCTTTGTCCAGGTGATGGGCATGCCGGGCATGGTGCTGACCGTGGCAGAGAGCCTGAGGCTGTCCACGCCCATGACCTTCGACGCGCTGACCTTTGTCATCCTGCGCAAGCTGTCTGCGGCCAAGCGCAAGCTCAAGGTGTGGCAGGGGGAGTGGGGGGTTGGATGCCCTAGTCCAGGGAAGGTGTTGCTGTGCATTCACTGGGTGGGCGTGGGGGTCCCCTTAAACTGGCATCACACACCCTGAGCCAGAGCATGGTGGTGGAGTGGTGATATTGGCCATGCCAACACCCTGCCTCCCTCTCCACAAGCCTGCCTTCCCGCCCCGCACCCGCCAGGAGGACGGCGTGAACATGGAGGAATGGTTCCAGTGGCTGGCAGCATTCACGGGCATCATCTGCCGCAGGTACCCGAGCATGGAGCTGTCTGCGCTGCTGCAGTACCTGACCAACCAGCTCAAGTCCACTGAGTCGCTGGACCTCCTGGTGCTCAAGGAGATTCTCACTGCCATGACGGTATGTTGTGGTCCGTAGGGCTCATTGAGGGCCAGGGCACGTGGTTGTTGCGGGTCCTGTACTGCTGTTGTGGAGGTAGGGTGACCGTGTGGCAGTGATATGGACCCCTTCCTCCTGCCCTCTGTGCCTCTGCACTCCTTGCATTATGGTTACTGCCCCAGACAAGGCTTCCTAGCATCAGTCTGTGCTTGGGGAGCAGTCTGCGACAGCTGGCCCTGAAGATGCTCGGACATCTGCCACTTCCCCATTCTCTCATGCCTCAGCCGCCAACCTGCTGCACAGTTGATCCCCACCTGTTCATGGCTCTGCCCCTCACCCCTATGCCCAACAGGGGATCGAACTCGTGAATGACGTCTCCGAGCATCAGCTGGACGCGCTGGCGGGGTCCAAGGCGCTGCATGTTGAGGTCTTCTTCCAGGGCCAGTTCAGGCCATCTCCCAAGGCCCTGGCCAGTGGTACCCGGCGCCTGCTGGCCGCCCTCAAGGACTCGGAGGTGGGGCAATACTGGCTGAGGTCTGGGTCTGGATTGGGGGGTTGGCGGGCAAACACTTCCCCTTTCGTCAGGTGGCAAGGGCGTCAAAACCCGCCCCTCCTGATGGTAAAGGGATGACTGCAGCGTGGGGTGCGGATGGCAGTGCTGGCCTGCCTCCAGTCACATTGTGGACGCCAAGCACTGGCTGCAACCTCTTTTTCTGGCACATGGACATGACAGACGGAGCGCAGGAAAACTCTCTGCTGCGCCCCTCGCCCGCCTGCAAGATCCTCGTTCAACCCCCCTCACTCTCTCCCACTGGATCGCTGCGTAGGCCCCGGAGACTAAGCAGCTGGCCCTGCCCCTGCTAATCCTGCTGGCGCAGCAGAAGCGACTGATCACGCTGCAGGCAGGCTACTCGCACCTCAAGCTGGTGGCGGAGCTGTACGACAGCTGCCAGGAGACGCTGCTGCAGTACATCGACTTCCTGCAGACGGCCCAGACCCCGACCCAGTACGCTGCCTTGCTGCCATCCATCCAGGTGGGCCAGAAAATCGGCCCCGGTGGAGGTGTGGGTTGTCGTCTACCACGACATTACAGTTTTGGATATCGCATCGTCTGACGCAATGCTGCAAGCTGGCTCCCAAGGGCCCGGAGGGTGCCGTGTCCACCTTTCCTCCTGGCGTCAGAGGGACTTTCACCAGGGCGCGGCCCCGCCTCTGAGGAAGTGCATCCCGGGGCCCTGGCCAAGGGGCGGATCCAATGTAGCCTGGCCCCTCACCTGTCCCAGCCTCATCCCCTCCAAGTCCCTCCTCATTTCCATCTGCTTGGCCCGCAGAGCATGGTAGATGACTACCTGATCGAGCCGGAAGTGGTGTTCCAGCTGGTGCGCCCAATGGTGAAGGCAGCTGCTGTCCCTCCCCGCGCGGCATTGGCGCCGTCTGCCGCTGCGAGCACTGCGGCCGGGGAGGAGGGGGAGCTGGAGGAAGGGGAGGCCGGCCCGACGGAGGCTGGCCCGATGGAGGCGGACAGCGCCGCGGAGGAGGGCGCGCTGCCAGTCGCAAACGGCGCGCTGCCAGTCGCAAACAGCGCGCTGCCAGTCGCAAACAGCGCGCTGCCAGTCGCAAACGGCGCGCTGCCAGTCGCAAACGGCGCGGCCGCCGGCGTCGGTGGCACCCTGGCCGGCATCTTGCCGGAGGTGGAGCGGCTGATGGCGAGCCAGGCCACGTTCAGGGCCCTCTCTCCGCTCCTGTACGCCGTCTTCTGGACCCGCACCCTGGACGAGCTGGAGCTGCCACACGACAGGTGGGGCCGCTTGATGAGACGTCATTGATGGAGCGGGGCCGAGGGGCCTGGGTATGGGGTCAGGGGGCCCGGAAGCGGCTCATACCGTTCGGGAGGGGCGGCGCGGGTGTCGGTGCGACCGACTTTCTGCCTCGCAATGCTTGCAAGGGTGCAGCGACCTGTGCTTGGGTCGCGTGGGTCAGGCTGCACAGGGGAGTGTCCGTCGGGGCAATGGTACTTCTTCGATGCTGGCTCCAGCTCCTGCATCTGCGAGCGGGGTGACGGGGTGTGAGGCGGCACCGAACCCGAAGCATACACCCTCGCGGTCCCCCCACCCCCCACCCCCTCACTACCCTTTCCCCCTCAACCCCCCCAACCCTTCCCCCTCAACCCCCCCAACCCTTCCCCCTCACCCCACCCTACCCCAACCCGCGCAGGTACGAGGCCACCATCAAGCAGCTGGAGACCAGCGTGCGGCACATGCGCGAGGAGGTCGCCATGGCCCGGCGAGACTCCTCGCGGGGGTATGGCTTTGGGGCTGCCGCCGGCGCGGGGGACGCCCGGGGCCATTTGGGGGGCCGGGGCGGGGGCGGCGCGGGCATGGCCCCCGCCGGGCCCGACATCCCCCAGCTCGAGAAGGAGATCGAACGCAAACAGGTGGGCTTGGGAAGGGAGGCAGGGGTCGCGCCCAGACCGCTTGGCCCAAAGGTGGCCGGGGTGGGGCCCTGTGCACGCGCTCCCGCACCCTGGGGACAGCCGTCGTGAGTTCCTGGTCATGTGAATGCATCGCACCCACGCCCCGGCGCCCTGCGCTGCGCAGGCCGTGCTGGATCAGCTGCCGCTGGACCTGCGGCACCAGGCAGCCGCCGTCGAGGGGGTGGATGCGGAGCTGAAGGCCACGGCGCCCACCTGGTGAGGAGGGATGAGGTGGGGGCCGAGGTCTCAAACTTATGAAGGCCGGCGGGGGCGCCGCCGACGCGGCTGGCGTCGCGTCGTCTGGCCGGCGCGGCGTGTGGGCGACCGACGCAGGCAGCACGTAGCACCTGTTCTGCGGCCCGGTGGCCAACCAGGCCGGCTCTCAGAGCCCCGGCCCGGCCTGGCAAGGGGCGACGCTCCGCCGCCACGCGGCGGCGAGCGCAGCAGGCTTTGCGTCGCCTCTCCCCCCTCCGCCCTCGGACCCACCATCGCCCTCGCCCACGCGTAGGGTTCCAGAGCTCGACGCCGGGGGCCGCGCGGCGCTGGCGCTCGAGTTTGCCACCTACTGCCTCCTGCCCCGGATCCTGCACTCGGCGCCGGATGCCCTGTATGCCGCGCGGTTCCTGCTCAAGATACAGGAGCTGCGCGTCCCACGGTTCGGCCTCCTCACCACCCTGAACCATGTGAGGAGGGTTGGCGTGGGCGCTGCCAGTGGGACCAGGGGGGAAGGGCTGCTGAGCTGCTGCCTGTGGGGTGGACGTCACTTGGTGAGGGGCCTGCGCTGCTTCTTGCCTCGGCGCACCCTTGCGTCACCGTATTCATCTGAGCTTCTTCCTCCCCCCCCCCCTGCCCCAGGTGATCCGCGAGTTTGGGTACCTGGTGCGCTGCATCACCCCCCGAGAGGGCGTCAACCTGGGAATCTTCTTCAAGGAGGTTCTGGTCATGGTGGATCACTGGAGGGTGAGTGGTTGGCCCGTGGCTGAAGGGGGGGGATCCTGCAGACAGGGGTCCTCGAGGGTCAGGGGGTGAGGGGAGGAACCGCAGGGTGGAGGGGGCCCAGTGCCGGCCGGCCATGCTTGCACGCTGCGGGGCAGGAGCCTGCAGGCAGGGGTGTGCGTCACCCTCGTCGCGAAGTGGGGCCGAGGGCCGTGTGGCAGCAGTTGTGTGCATCCGTGCAGTGCTGGCCGGCGTGAACACTCGCCTCGCCTGCATCGCAGCCTCAGGCCAGTCTCCCAGGCTCTCCAATCCTGTCGCCCCCCAGAGTGCGGCCGTCTTTGAGCGGGAGTGCACCGGGTCCGACGCCTTCCTGACCTGGCAGGGCGACGTGCCCTCCCCCATCACCCACCAGCAGTTCAACAACCTGTGCTACAACTGGCAAAAGGCGAGTGGTCGGGGTGGGGGGGCGCAGGCCGGGGTGCTGCACCGGTGCGGCCGGGGCATGCTGCCGGGAGGGGTGCCTGGTGCCTTTCCTGGGGAGGGAGGTGTTGATCGTGGGTCAAATGAGTGTTCCTCTTGGCCAGCGATGCCGGGAGTGCTGCCCAGCCCCGCACACCTGCTGCCTCATGGCATCACTGTCCTGGACTGTCTTCCAAGCCCATTTCACGAACGAACCCTGTGCCGGCAGAGCCGTGCGGCAGCGTGCGCGCAGCTCTCACCCCCCTCCCCCTCGGTTGCCCTCACGCTGCAGAGGCTGACGGAGGATGTGTTCAAGACGTGCCTGGGCAGCGAGGACTACATGCAGATCAAGAACACGCTCCTCCTCCTCAACCGCTGCGTCAAGGTGTGGGGGCCCATGGGTGGGTGCATGTGTGTGAGTCCCTGGTGCAGACGTCGGGTGGTGGGGGTGGTGCTAGCCAGGCCTGCCACCCGTTGCGGAAGACGCCACGCCTGCCGGTATAGCCAATTGGTTGCAGGGCAATTCGGTGGGGGGGGGGGGGGGGCGC
>NW_011934442.1:0-3227 GCF_000733215.1 Auxenochlorella protothecoides
CGGCGCGCTGGAGGGGCGGCGGCGCGCCGGCCTCCGCCGCGCCGCGCCCCAGCGCGTCCAGCCCCAGCGCGTCGGTGCTGAGGCGGCGCAGCGCCGCCAGGAGCTGGGTGGGGTCGGTGGGGAAGCAAGCGCCGCCCAGGCTCTGCGCGGCGTGGGGGGCCTGCAGGGACTGGGCCTGGGAGGCGAGCGGGCCCGGGTGGTAGGCGGGCAGCGACAGCGCGGAGGCCAGCGGGCGGCCGCCTGGCGCCAGGCGGCTCGCAGCGAGGTGGGGTGGTGCGGCCCGGCCGCCGGGGTCCCGGGGGGACGGCCCCACCAGGCCCGCCAGCCGCGCGGCGTCCTCCAGCGTGAACCCCGGGCGGGGGGCGGCGTCGGCGGTGGTAGCGTACGGGCCCACGCCGATGCGCGGCGAGCCCGAGGCCTCGGGAGGCGACCCCGGCGGGAGGGGCGGCTTGCCCGCAACACCTGCTGCCAGCAGGCAGCCCAGCGGGGCTGTGGCGGGCGGGGGCGCCGCGGCGCCGCCGCCAACGTCCAGCTCCGAGGTCAGACGGGCGCTCTGGAGCGCCAGTGCCTCTGCGCACAGGCGCAGGAGAGGAAGGACAAGGTGGGCGGGGCAGGGTGTGGAGACAGGGGCACCATGGGATTTGGATTACGGGGCGCACACCAGGGAGCATCGGCCTGACAGGCACACTCACGAGCAGCGCACACCCCCAGGGAACCTGATGAGATGTGCAAAGGCACCCCCTCCAAACAATGCGCACCCGCGGCCAGCGAGGACTGGAGCTCCGCGCTCAGCAGCGGCGCGTTGCCTTCCGGCAGCCTCACCTCGCCCTCCAGGTGAGCGAAGAAGCAGACGCGGCGCTGGCAGCGGGGGCCGTCGGTGCACATCTGTGGGGGTTGGCGCATCAGGGGGTGTCAAAACTTGGGGTACGAGCATGCTCCAAAATCCCAGCTGTGCGCCTGCAGCGCGGCGCGCGGCCAGCAGGGGCAGGCGCGTGCAGAGCAGGGCCGGGGTTCATGTTTGCCGCTGCATCCACCCCCCAGGCCCGGCCCCAGGGTACCTGGGTACGGTAGCGCGTGGGGTGCAGCCAGCACTCGAAGATGCCGTGGGCGTACGGGCAGGCGTCCCCTCGCACGCAGGACCCTTCCTGTCGGGGTGGAGCGGAGAGGGACCCGGGTGAGGGATTTAAGGCGGGCCAGTGCAGGCCCCAACCCCAAGGAGGCGCAAGGCTTGACGCTCGACATCCAAGTCCTGGCCCGCCCAACCATCTGCCGGAATCACTCACCCGTCGGAACTGGGGGCAAGCCGTGCCAGAATAGCGGTATCTTTTTGGGCAGCGCCGCTTGGCTTTCTCCCGTGCACTGAGGGTGGTTGGCAAGCAGAAGACATGAGTCACTGTCTGCAGCCAAGGCATCCACCCCCTAGCACTCCAGTCGGCACATGTGCATGGCAGCCAAACCTCAGCACACGCTCCACCCCACCCAGCTGCAACGTATCTGGGTGCGCAAAGGGACAGCCCGTCCAGTCGTGTGGACGTGCACGAGGGCAGCGCTTGATCTGAGTTGAACATGCCGTGATGGGAGGAGTGACTGCTTGCCATTCTTCAACATGGAGACCTATGAGGCGTGGTCCTGGTGCAAAGCCTCCATGCAGGTCTCTCAGCGTCCCAGTTCCCCACCGCTTCAGCATCCCATGAGGACCATACCTTGAACTCGTACATCCTGAACTGGTCGGTGGAGAAGCACGGGTCGTTGATGTCGAAGGCCCTGTCGAACCCAAGGTCCTGGCCGTGGAGCTGGGTCGTGGGGGCACCCCCAATCGAGGCCATGCCGGGATGCTGGGGCCCTAAAAATGCCGGTGCAGGCTCCATTACTGCTCGAGGTGAGTGCGTCACAGGGGTCCGCGGCGCGGTGCTCCAGCAAGGGGGCCCTCCCAGGCCATGACTCCCCCCGATGTGTTCAAATGAACCAGACGCCCGCCGAGGCGAAGGGCACAGGTCTGATTAATTGTGGCTACAAGCACCAGGCTGGACCTTGCTTCGATGATGTGGGGTATCGTGGATCCTCGAGCTGTTTCCCAGCCCGTATGCTCCACAGAGGGAGGACAGGGTAGGCACGTCCCCGATGTAAGAGTTGGCGGTCCTGACGAGTTCCCAGGTAATCATCGACCCCATCCCGCTGACATGACCGCGTCTTGACGGCGTCCATGGCCCTGGCGAGGCCCGTCCGACCCCCCTGGGTGGGCGCGTGTCTGACTGGGCGCGGGGGGCAGGGGGGATCGCCACTTCCCCCTTTCCTCGGGCCGGAGAACACCTGTCCCTCCATACCCTTGTCTCCTCTTCCCGGCAACGCTCACAGCAGGGCAGTCATGCCTGGGTCGAGCCCCACAGCCCCCCATGACCTTCACCCAAACAGAGCCCGATACGCCTCGCCCTGCAGGTGCGTGTCGGCGCGCGCGGCGTCGCGGGTGGCGGCGCGCGCAGCCGCGCGTGCGCCGCCGCCGGCCCTCCCCCCCGCGCCAGCGGGGGCGGGCCTCCAGTCCGCCAGCGCGGCCAGCGAGCCCTGGCCCAAGCTGGCCACCAGCAGCTTCTTGATGGCGTCGCGCTGCGCCTTCTCCGACCCCAGAGCGGCGAAGTCGGCGCGCCAGGCCGCCAGCCCCCCGCCGCCGCCGGGCAGGCTGGCCATGACACGCCAGGCGGCCTCGCCCCCGCCCCCGGGCAGCTCCGCCAGCAGCACGTCCCGGATCAGACCCAGGATCTCCACCTGATGCAGGGCCAGGGCCTCGCTGGACAGGCTGGACAGCGCGGCGGGCAGGACCTCGCCACCCACATAGCGCGCCAGCGCCGGCGAGGCGCGCGCCAGCGGCACCAGCGACCGGCACAGCAGGCTGAAGCGGAAGGCGCTGTCGTCGGGCCAGCCCATGCCGCGTACCGCGGTGGAGATCAGCGCAAAGGCCGTGGCCTCGTCGCGCTCCAGCACCCACTCCAACAGCGAGCGCGAGTGGGTGGTGGGGTTGGGTGTGGCGCCGGCCGTGGCGCCGGCCGCCGCGCCGCCCTCCGACACGTCGCGCTGCGCCACGGCGGCCAGCAGCGCGGCGTGCTCCTGCGTCAGCTCGCGCAGCAGGCGGTCGCGCACCACCTCCTCGCCCAGCGCCGCGCCGGGGGCGCTGGCGCCGGCGCCGTCGCCGTCGTCCTACCGCCGCCGCGGCGTGCCAGGCGCGCGCCGCGGCG
>NW_011934443.1:0-755 GCF_000733215.1 Auxenochlorella protothecoides
TGGCGTCGTTCTGAGCCTGTTGATCCCTCTTCTCCTCGTCGTCCAGCTTGTTGACCGCGCCGGGTGGCACAGGGGGCGTCTGAGAGTCCTGCGACACAGGGCGAGAAGACACGGGGTGGGATGTGTGTATTCGCCTATAAGTTGCAGACACCGAACTTAAGAATCACATCCTCACTCCGCCACAGCCATGCCTGTCGCACACCAATCAAACAACCCATCACATTCCACTCATCGCAATCACCTGGCCCGCAGATGCAAGAGGTCTCGAAGTCGAGGGGGCATCATCCGCCGCCACGACGTCAACGTCCATTGGACAAGGGGTCTGTTGCGTGCTCTGGTCTGGATGCGCTGGCTCACCGTTGTCACTGGGGTGCCGAAGTTTGGTGTGAGGGTGAGCAAGGTCCCTTGCACTACATCATCTCCTCTACAGATTCGAACTCATGCACATACCCAAGTGCATGCATGTATAACCATCGACTCGACGATGTGAACCCCGCGATCACAGCCATGCCAAGGCCCATCACCAGCCCCCCAAAGCGACATCGCCACACCTCAGAAGGGAGACAGAGGCAGCTTGTGCCGACCAATTCTGATGTATGCGGTGTTGGCGCTCCCCCGGCTGCGACTCAATCCCCGCACAGCGCATCAGGCAGTCCCGGCGCCGGATCGCAGCCTCGGCCGTGGGCACCCAGTCCCGAGGCTGCAGCCGGTTGCCCAGCTTGGGGAGCTGTCTCGACCTGGCCCCAGGCACCCTG
>NW_011934444.1:0-1189 GCF_000733215.1 Auxenochlorella protothecoides
GTGTGCATTTGTGGCACTTTGGGCCTTCCCGCCGCCCCTGCACATTGCACGTCTGCAGGGGCCACCCTTTAGTTTGGTAATACTATACATTATACATCAACACACACCTGTGCCAAGAGCTGTGCCGTTCTGACCCCTGTAGCACACGTTATGCCCTCAGGCAGCCACATGGACGCCCAACACCTCTGATTCCCCAGATCCGTCGACAAATGTGTATTGTGCTTCTCTTCCCTCGTTGGGCGGAAAAATGCTTTCGCAATCTTTTGCCCCTAGATCATGCTCCTTTCACATTTCACTCCTTCCCTCTTTTTCGGATGATAGTATCACCTTCTGTGCATGTCTGGTGCTACTATGGAAGCCTGGGCCCCCCTGCAGGTGCCTGAAAAAGGCCATGGCAATTGGAGGGGCGCAGCTTGTTAGACTCCGGCCTTTGGATAAGATGTGGTCCACCCAGGCGCAACTTTCAAACCGTGCAATCACGTAATGCGTGGGCCAGGGTTCCCCCCCGGAAACGTCCAAAATGAATAAATCGACGCCTTGGTCGACACCCTTGACGTCGAATCGGAGATGGAATCTGCATGGAGAGGTACTTTTGCATGCTGCGCCTGCTGTGGAGAGAGTTGTACATCATCACTGGCACCAGCCCTTTTTGTTTTTGTTCTAGTTTGTGGGAATAGAGTGCATTGTGTCGGATGCCCCTTGGGTGCAGAGTGAAGCCGCCTTTCAGGTGCTTTTCTGCCCAACTTCACATTCCAGGCCCTCTGGCCGCCAGGCACTGTGCATCCTGTGGCACAAGTCTGCATTACTATATAGCTTGGATCATACAGCACCCACTGGCCGAGAATGAGCTGGTTCTAGCACAACCACAGCAAGAAATGCCCTCAGGCAGCCGCATGGACACCCAAAACCCCTGATTCCCTACATCCGTCGACAAATGTGTATTGTGCTTCTCTTCCCTCGTTGGGCGGAAAAATGATTTCGCACTCTTTTGCCCCTAGTTCATGCTCCTTTCACATTTCACTCCTTCCCTCTCTTTCGGATGAAACTATCACCTTCTGTGCACGTCTGGTGGTACTATGGAAGCCTGGGCCCCCCTGCAGGTGCCTGAAAAAGGCCATGGCAATTGGAGGGGCGCAGCTTGTTAGACTCCGGCCTTTGGATAAGATGTGGTCCACCCAGGCGCAACTTT
>NW_011934445.1:0-384 GCF_000733215.1 Auxenochlorella protothecoides
AACCCTAACCCTAACCCTAACCCTAACCCTAACCCTAACCCTAACCCTAACCCTAACCCTAACCCTAACCCTAACCCTAACCCTAACCCTAACCCTAACCCTAACCCTAACCCTAACCCTAACCCTAACCCTAACCCTAACCCTAACCCTGAAACCTAAACCCTAACCCTAACCCTAACCCTAACCCTAACCCTAAGGACATGCAGCCATGACACTCCCCTCTCCACCCATCGTCCCCGAAGGGTGTCGTGCGGTTGCACTCCAGGGACACATCCTATGAAGCGCCCCCCCCCCTGACGCACCGACTCGGCCTCAGCCACACCAAGCCGACACATGACATCACCCAGCATCATCCTCAGCACGCCGCCGACCCCAGTACGGCCA
>NW_011934446.1:0-1499 GCF_000733215.1 Auxenochlorella protothecoides
AGGGAGTCGTCGCTGATTGGGTAGGGCCCAACAGTGATGACGGTGCCCAACTGGAGAATGGCTTCTACTGTCCCAAAAGGCGAAAATCCAACGAACATTGCAGTGTACGTCATCGTTTTGGAGTTGGTCAATGGCTGTTCCTGCACTGTCGTGCCGTCTGCCATCTTGAAGGTAAGCACCACACTTGTTGGTAGCTGCTGGAAGGTCATGTAAATGGTGCAATAGATCCTCTCTGAATATATTCTGCGGCAAAAGGCATAGTCGAAGACAGCAATCTCTGGGGGTGGGGGCGAGGGAGGAAATGGGGGAGGGGGTGGAGGGGGGGGTGCTGGATGTGGAGGAGGGGGACTCTTGAACGGGGCGATGGGAATCCTGGTGGAACGAATGTATGTCCCGTTTAAGGTCTGATACCATGCGTAAGCAGACCCCTCGATGGAGGTCCCTGGGCCGCTCCAGGTGATAAAGCTGGTGAGCTGCTTGGCACCTATTTTGACCTCGCCCTGCAGGTCACCCCAGGTGTAGTCGATCCAGTAAGCGTTGAGAGGCATCCCGGATGCTGTCACACTGGCAGTACATGTGATGACGTTTGTAGGCGTGCCCTCGCTGGAGGAATTAGTGCACTCGATAAAGTTCAAAGTGATGGTCGCCGCATCCTGCGCGGAGCAGCAGGTGCGAGGGAGGAAAGGTCACAGCTCTAGGAACGACTTAAGGTAAGATTTTTCGTCCCACATATCCAAGGATGTATTTACTCACCGCTGCTGCAAGGCTTACGTGCCGAACCACCAAGAGCGCCCAGAGCAGGGCCACGGGTCGCGGCCCGAACGTGCCGAGGCGACACACACAGCTTGATGGACCCATTTCCAGGTAAGGCGGACAGTGTGTGCCAGGTTGAAGCGTGTGTTTCTCTTCTTTGTGGGCTCCCCACTGCCGTGAATTGTAGTACATATAGGGACCCTCCGCATTTTTCGTTTCCGCGGCTGCCGGACGGTGGAACGAACACGTGGAAGTCTAGTCGCGGATGTATTGCGGCCGGCAGCCCTCCGCAGGGAAATCCAATGATGAGTAATCTGTGCAAATACCTCAGAACTTTGCTCGAGTGTTACAAACTTACACATTATAATGATTACAACAGTTGAGCGGAGTATCGTAAATGAAAATACTCTGGCCAATGAACACGACCAAGGCAAGTGTCAGGGTGCACAAGTGGGGTCCCAGGCCACGGCAATGAGAACCCGGACGAGCAAAAGCGACCAAGCTATCCCAGGAACCCAAGCCATCAAGCTGTGCACATCTCAAGCCTGAGGAAGGACGTGGTGTCCCTGCTCGAGTGAAGGGTCGGGACTCAATGTCACGACTGCCCAGCAGGAGTCTGTTGGGGGTGCGGTGGCAAGGGCGTCCTATTCCTTGGGAGGCAGGGATGCCTTCTTGTGGGGAGGTGGGATCGCCTTCTTGTGGGGAGGTGGGGGCGCCTTCTTGTGGGGAGGTGGGGGCGCCTTCTT
>NW_011934447.1:0-2495 GCF_000733215.1 Auxenochlorella protothecoides
GGGCCGGACGGGGCGACGGCGCGGCGCGCGCGCTCCGCCTCCGCTTCCAGCACCGCCCAGCGCTCCACGGCGGCCAGCTCGGCGGGGCCGGCCAGCGACTCGAGCAGGTCCACCGCCGAGGACATGTTGCCCGGGCTGGCGCGGCACGCCGCCAGTGTGGGCAGGCGCAGCACCACCTCCAGGCACGTCGGCGGGCGGGAGGGGGCGAGGCGGGCTGGGCTGCCGGCGTCGGGCACGTCGATCCCCATCGCCACGTCGCCCGCCGCCGCCTCGCCGTCCACGCCTGCCGGCGCCTCGCTCCCCTCCGCCTCGCCCACGCCCTCGCCCAGGAACACGCGGTCCAGGTCCAGCACACGCACTTCGGCCAGCGCACACACGACGTCCTCCACGCGGCGTCGTGCCAGGTAAGAAAGTGCGTCCACGGCGCGGCGCGCGGTGTCGGGGTGCACGCCGCCGCCGTCGCCCGCCAGCTCGCGCAGCGCGCGCGCCGAGGCCGGCGGCAGCGCGGACGCGTCGGCGGTCGCCTCCCCCGCGGCCGCGCCGCGCGCCACCAGCAGCGAGCAGAGCGCGCGCAGCAGGAGCGTGCGCGCGCGTGGCGCCGCGCAGGCGTTCAGCAGCAGGCGCTGGAGCAAGCCCTTGCGCATGGGCCGGGACGCGCAGCAGGCGCAGCAGCTGCACCAGGCTCGCCGCGTCCAGCTCGGCGGCAGGCTCGGCGGCCGCGGCCGGCGCGGCGCCGCCTCCCCCGCGCCGCGGCGCCGCCCGTGCGCGGCCGCCGCGCCGCCGCGCACTCGCACGCTGCCGCCGGGGCCCAGCATGCGGATGGTGGCGGCGGTGCCGATGTCCCCCACCTGCATCACGCGCCCCATCTGCAGCACCTGGAAACAGAATGTGGAGGGGTGCAGCGATGTGTGTGACCACTTGCTGTGCTCAAGACACAGAGCACAGTCACGACCCTGGCTGCTGATGTCTGGTATCGTCTCGTTGCAGGTGTGGGCATCGGCCGTGCCACTGATCAGCGTAACACAGTCATCTGCCACGTGTTCCTCCAGCACCATGATTTGGGGCGTCTCCTCCCCCGGGCAGCCCCGACCAGTGCTTCTTTGCTCCCCCACCTGTGTGCCATGGCCCTCCCAACAGCTTTCCCTCCCCTCTCAACAGGCACACACCGCCCCGCCACCCATTAAACCCCCCACGCCTCTCACCTCGGGCACGTCCTCGCCATCTCCCGCACCCGCCAGGAACCCGGCTCGGCGCAGGGAGCGCGACATGCGCTCGCGCAGGGCCTGGGCCTCTGCCAGCATGTCCGGCGGCAGCGTGGCCAGCAGCGCCTCGTCAGCGCTGCGGCGGGGTGTGGGTATGTGTGTGGGGAGGGGGGGGGTGCAAGGGCGCATGTGCGTTGCTGGGTGAGGGGCCTAGCGGGGTCCTGGGATTCGCCACCAACAGGGTCCCCAGTGCCTTACCGGTAACCCCCGTGAACCCCCTCCCTCCCTAAGGCAGACACCTTTGCCTCACCTGAGGAACACCTCGGCCCGGACCTCTGGCGGGAAACTGGTGACCAGCGAGGCAAAGTCCATGTCGGCGGCGCCGGGCGCGGGGCCACCGCCCGCCGCGCGCGCCGTCTCGCGCGCCTCCGCCTCCCGCGCCAGCCGCCGCTCGCGCCGCGCCTGCTCCAGCACCTCGGCCTGCAGCTCGGGCGGCAGCGCAGCCAGGAACTCGGGGTCGATGCCGCTCGTGCTGGACTCCCGCTCCAGCGGCGCTTCGCCGCCCGCGCCGCCGGCCGGTCCTGCGGCCCCTTCCTCCTCCTCCTCCTCCTCCTCTCCCTCCTCTGGCTCCTCACCGGCGCTCAGCATGTCGGCGTCGCTGCCGGCGCCCAGGATCTCGGCGCGCAGGCCTTCTGGGAGCACCTCCAGGAAGGCAGCGTCGATGGGCGCGGGGCCTGCGGCAGCTTCTGCGTCGGTCGGTCCGCGCTCCGCCGCCGCCGCTGCGCCCGCGCTGTGTCGCATCGCGGCCGCCAGGGCGCTACTGAACGCGTCCTGCCCGATGACGCCCGCGGCGGCTGGGGCTGGAGGTGTTGCTGTAGTAGTCGGGGCCGCGGCCGGTGCCGCAGCAGGGGCCGCGGCCGCCGCCGACGTGGTGGGTTGCGGCGTCGCAGCAGCAGCGGCGATGGGCTCGGCGGCAGCCTCGGCCGCGTCGCGCACCTCGGCCGCCTCGCGACCCTCACCCTCGCCCCGCGCTCCCTCCTCCTCCCCGTCGCCGCCGTGCTCGACGTCCATGGCCTCCGGCCCGTCCGCCGCGACCGGCGGCGGCGGCGCGCCCCAGCGGTGCGGGGACGTCACGCCGATGGCCCGCAAGCCGCCGGCCATCGCGGCCGGCACGCGCGGGTCGTGCGCGCCGCCGCCGTTGCCACCCAGCGCGCGCTCCATGGCGGCGGCCAGGCCGCCCTGGCCGCCGCCCGCGCCGCCCGCACCCGCGTCGCCGTCGGCCCACCCCGCGGC
>NW_011934448.1:0-215 GCF_000733215.1 Auxenochlorella protothecoides
CAGATGGTTGGGATGGCGGCAAAGAGTGTTCGCGGGACACTGTGAGGTGTAGGCTTCGGGCACGAGTGCGACAGGAGGAGGCGCACTGGGACAGCGCTGGGTCGACACTGTTGCCAAGATTGGGTCTTTTTAATATGAAATGGCACTCGGGGGGTACCGACAATAAATCGGTGCAAAGTCGGCCAGAATCTCGCCTTTATTCCAGGTGAATCCAT
>NW_011934449.1:0-4393 GCF_000733215.1 Auxenochlorella protothecoides
TCGGCTCTTGCATGAATGTGGCTTGACTACACATATCCGGTCATTTGATAGGACATTAAGATCGAGGAAACTCCTGTCATTGATCGACTTCTCCTTATCAACCTTCACAGGTCCCAACGATTCAGCAAGGCCGGTTCCGTCAGGAAGACCAACCTCGATATTATGGGTCTTCCAGTCAGTGCCCTCAGAATGAGTTCCTTTTAGGTCATCAAAGCTCGGTCTACCAAGATCCTGGTGGCCGTCGAGTGTCTCAAGACGGGGCAGAAAGCATGCGCTGCTGACAAGAAGGGAAAACATTGGAACTGGCAACACAGGAAAGAACAACTTTGGAGACTACAATGACGGTGACAACAACATTGGTGAGCAGGACTGGAAAGGCAATGTCTTGGCACTGCTCTCGAAGGATTGCCCGAGAATGAGGGGCAGGAGGATCGTGCTTGACAAGCATATTCCACTTGCCCACACCCATGCACAATCTCTGAGTGCAGGGAGCTACAACGAGGGCAACAACAACTGGGGAAGTAGGAACAAGGGTACCAAACTCCGGTGCAATGATGCAACGGGAACTCGGAAGGTAGTCAACACATGCAGTCTCAAGGATCTCCGCAAGTCCATTGTTGTGAAGTACAACCCTCCGCCTCCGCCACCAAAGAAGGCGTCTCCCACTCCCCCCAAGAAGACGTCTCCCCCTCCCCCCAAGAAGGCGTCACCCCCTCCCCCCAAGAAGACGTCTCCCTCTCCCCCCAACAAGACGTCTCCCTCTCCCCCCAACAAGACGTCTCCCTCTCCCCCTCCAAAGAACATGTCTCCTCCTCCACCACCATCAGTGAGATCACTTCCTCTACCTTCCCCCCTCTCTCCTCCCCCCTCTCCGCCTCCACCCTCTCCTCCCCCCTCTCCGCCTTCGCCCTCTCCTCCCCCCTCTCCGCCTCCGCCCTCGCCTTCTCCCCCCTCCCCTCCGCCGTCTCCTCCTCCCCCCCTCTCCTCCGCCGTCTCCTCCTCCCCCCTCCCCGCCGCCCTCTCCCCCCCCACCCCCGTCCCCACCCTCCCCACCGCCTCCTCCGCCAACACCGACCCTGGCTATAGACAAAACTGTGTCCTCCACTATCAAGTTCACCATCACCTCGACATACAGCTTCCAAATGGTGTTGGTGTATGTTGATGGGAGTCTAACGTACAACTGGGCCGTGGACCATGTGACAGTATACGAGACCACTCCACCAGAGAAACACACGTCTGATGATTCTCACACGTGGTATGTCAAGGTGACCTACCCAGGCCTTATCAACTCGCCCGTGTCGAACGCCGTCGCGATGTTGGGTTAGGGACAGTGGTCTGCATCACACACGAGGTTTGCACCGGTGTCATGGACCCTCAGCCTCGCGCTGTGCCTGCCTCATCCGGTGTCTTCCTGCCCAGCCTGACACCAGCGTGCCAGCCGGGCGCCCCCTCCATGAGGAAACAGTAGCAGGTGCCACCACGTTGACCAAGGTCCTCGTAACCTGTGGGTGGCCCCGACCTTTTGACCCTGGACCGTTCATGGGCCTCTGCAAGCAACCTGTTGTGACTGTCTTTGTGCGCACCGGTCTGACTGTGTAACGCCATCAGCTGCAATGGGTGATGAGGAGCAGGCAATCCACGGTGAGCATCTCCTGGCGGGTTTCATTGTGCCTAGGAACTGTGAGATGGGTCACTCTCGTCCACAGCCCACTAGCTGTACCCCGTGAGCAGGTGCCCTGGGCATGATATTGGATGGGTGGATCCAGTTGTAGGGAGAGTGTGCAAGGATGGGTGGAGGACACTGCCCTTGGCACAGCCGGATCCCCTCAGGTAACGAGAAGCAGGAAGGTCTCTGGCACGCACCTTTCCAAGGCAGAGGGTCACGGCAACACCCCGGGCCGCTCCTGGGCCCCACGCCACTCTCGGTGGCCCTTGTTGGGCCACGGCAGTATATGATGTGGGTGAGCCTCGCACACCAGCCAAGGGACTGCATGCACTTGCATGGAGAGCCTGTCAAGGTCACCCTGGGCTTCCTCCCGCGCGTGGCTTGCTCGGGGGAGCCAAACGGCGCTCCCAGCTCCCCACCAGGATGTGCATTGACCCTCCGAGGCGCCCTGCCTCAGCCCTCCGTGCCCAGGCTGTCACGCAGGGACTCGGATCCGCCCCTGGCAGGCCCGAGGGGCGTCAGGCCCGCCTCCTGCATGTCTGTCAGAAAGCGCGACTTCCCCGCCTCGTTCAGAAACCTGGGGCCGCAGGCGGGACTGGGTGTCAGGCGCATGGGTGGTGGGCCAGGCAGGAGGGCACGCCCCGGGGTGCTGCCTTGAGCCTGGCATGCGAGGGTATTCCCAGAAAGAGGCCCTGGAAGCTGAAACCCCAATGGACCGGCATCCCTGCCCTGTCCCCCCTCACTCACCCTTTCCTTGCATCCTTCAGGAAGGAGTTCCAGGCATCGGGCTGGAAGTGCTGGCTCGCCGCCTCCCGCATGGCTGCCGCGCACTCCACCGCCTGCACCGGAGCGAGAGGGAAGGGGGTCAGGGGGACGGGGATGAGGAAGTGACAGGGAGATGTTCCAGCCTTGCAGGGAGACAAAGCAGGGTGGACCCCGTACTGCTGCGTCCCAGAATGGGCCCCCTGTTGGCCCCAGATTCCGGGGTCGCATGGTTCCGTGCCCCGGAAGCCTTCCCCCTCCACACCGGCCCGGCCACTCACCGCGTCGACGTCCCGGTCCCCGGGGCTGCCCCGCATCAGCTCCAGGATGTGGCGGTGCATGCCCCGCAGCGCCGCCAGGGACTGCGCCGCGCCTTCCTCCCCCAGCGCTGCGTGCATGTCTTGGATGGCCAGCTCGGGGCGCAGCCTCTGGCTGGGCGACCTGCCCAGGGCCCTGCGCGGCCCGCCCAGCCCGGCGGCGGAGCGCAGCTCGGCGCATGCCTTTGCCAGCCCAGGCTCCGAGCCAGGGAGGCCCTCCCGCTCCAACGCAGACCTCTGTGGAGTGATGGCATGGGCGGGAATGGGGGGAGGGAGGGGAGTGCAGGCGCCGGGGGGGACGGGGCTGGGCTGGGCGGCGGACGACACACTGTCGGGCAGCAGCATCACGCTGCCGAGCTCCCCCGCTTCCCAGCGGACACCCTCCTCCCAAACCCCATACGACGACCTCCTCCCGCCCACCAGCGCATCCGGGCCCGGGTCGGCCCCCGGCTCCACGCCCAGCGCCTTGTTGGCCACCAGGCGCAGGAAGGCGTGGAGCGAGGGGTTGGCCACGTGCTCCGGCACCAGTCGCTCCCGCGGGCCTGCTCAAGGAGGGAAGGGAATGGGGCCGTGGGGGCGTGCCTCTCAAGCCTGGGACACGGTGGCCGGGCCTGACAGCGTCTGTGGCCGGCCGCCGGATGGCCGGAGGGAGGAGGAGGCAGAGCGGCACGCCCAGAGGCCAGCCCGGCCCCGCGGGCATGCCGCAGGGTGCGTGGCACCTTCACGCGGCCGCACACCACCCCGATCCGAGCGTCTCACCCTCCTGCAGGGCCCCGGCCCGGACCAGATCCAGGGCGGCCTGGGCGGCGCGCAGCCCCGGCTTCCGCTCCGGCCGGTCGAATCCGGGGAACCGGAAGTCGCGCACGTCCTCGGCAAAGGGCAGGACATTGAGTAGGAGGTGTGCGGGCGTGGCGCGCGCTGCAGGCACAGGCGCGGCGGCGCAGACGTGGATGGCGCCGCCGGCGCGCGGGACGTAGCGCACGATGGCCACCTGGTCGCGCTTGTGGGCGGCCGCGGCCAGCGCTGCCAGCGCCGCCAGTGCGGTGGGGGAGGCCTTGTCCGCCACCACCACCCAACACTCCTGCGTGAAGTTGTGTGTGGAGGATGTGTGTGTGTGTGTGTGTTTGGGAAGGGGGGGGTCAAAGGGGGCGGTGTTGGGATCTCCAAAGGGTGGGGCGGTGCGGGTCATGGGTGGCGTGCCTCGCTTCGTCACGTGGCATGGCGGAGGTGGTGCCGTGCTGCCCGCAGACTCCCTGGGTCCCTCCTCCCCGCAAGTAACTTCTGGGCACCATGGAAACCCTCGGCCTGCCTTCATGTAGTGGTGGCGGGGGATGCTGGCCGCGTCCACGAAACCAAGCAGGCTGAGTCCGCGCGACACTGCATACTTGAGGTACCGCTCCTCCTCCGATGACACGGGCACCAGCTGCTTGCCGTACTGCGGGGAACCAAGGAGGCGAGGTTGGGTGACAGTGGGCTAAGCGGCTTGCCGGGCTGGCACGGAGCGCGTGAAGTCTGATGCGCCGGAGCGAGCATATGCCAGGGTGGCCAGGCGCCCCAGATGCCAGAGCGCAGCATCAGGGCGCGCCCGATCAAGGCCGGCCACGTCAGGCCTGCGCTGGCGCATGAGACTGACGGCGGCTTGTGACCT
>NW_011934450.1:0-1599 GCF_000733215.1 Auxenochlorella protothecoides
ATGGCGGGGGGGATGGGCTTGATTTCCGTCCCCAGCTCCTGCTCGATGCGGTACCTGCACGGGCGGGTGGGTGAGTGGCAGCGGTGGGTGGGTGCGCGGGGGGGCCTGGGTGTGAGGCTGATCAGTACATGCCCACATTGAGCATCCCCCAGCGCAGTCCGGGACTGTCAGGGGGACAATCCGAGCTCTTGCACTGTCATGGATACCAGACGCCCGGCCTCTGTTACCCCCAATCCTCCCGGGACCCCTCCATCTACCCGACCCACCCCCCCTCCCCCGGTTCCTCTCCACGCACAGGCTGAAGCGGTCGTCGTAGGTGATGAGGTTGATGGCCAGGCCCAGGTGGCCAAAGCGCCCGCTGCGCCCCACGCGATGCAGGTAGGTCTCCGCGTTCTTGGGGAAGTCAAAGTTGATGACGACGTTGACGGCCTGGATGTCAATGCCGCGGGTGAAGAGGTCGGAGGAGACCAGGTTGCGACAGTTGCCATTGCGGAAGTCGTGGAACACGCGGTTGCGGTGGCTCTGCAGCATCTTGGCGTGGATGTAGAAGCAGGAGTAGCCCAGCTCCGTGATCTTCTTGGCCAGCAGCTCCACCCTGGGAGAGGGAGAGGGAGGGGTGGGCGGGGGCAAGGTGGGTCTGTCAGGGCGGTCAAGAATGCTGTTCCTCACCTCACAGTGGAGAGCATACAACACGGGAAAGCCCAGGTCGCATGCTCCCAAAAGGCGCCCGCACTCTCACTATCGCCAACTCTCCCCGCCCCCCCCCCCCAGCCCTCCCTTCCCCCCCTTCCTCACCTTTCCCCCCGCCCCCTCCTCCCCTTCCCCCTGCCCCCTCCTCCCACCCACCCATCCTCCCACACCTGTTGACGGAGTTGCAGAAGATGATGCTCTGGTTGATCTGGAGCTTGTTGAATAGAGTGTTGAGGCAGTGCACCTTCTGCCGCTCCTCCACAAATGCATAGTACTGGGTGATGCCCTTCAGCGTCAGCTCCTCCATCAGATTGATGATGTAGGGCTTGCGCAGGAAGCGGTCCTTGAAGGCCTTGACCGTGACGGGGAAGGTGGCGGAGTAGAGGCAGACCTGGCGCTGGGGGGGCATGAAACCCAGCAGCGACTCGATCACGGGCTGGAACTCCGGGGAGAGCAGCTTGTCAGCCTCGTCCATGACCACCACGCCCGCGGCGCCCAGTCGCGCAACGCCCTTGCTGGCCAGGTCCAGGATGCGGCCGGGGGTGGCCACCACCACGTGCACCGTGGCGCCCAGGCGCATGATGTCCTCGCGCAGGTTGGTACCGCCCGTGGCCACCATGACCTCCACACCCATGTGCCGCCCCAGCTCCTTGCACACCTGGCTGGTCTGCAGGGCCAGCTCACGCGTGGGTACCAGCAGCAGGGCCTGGATCTCGTTGCGCGACGTGTCGATCCGCTCCAGCACCGGGATGCAGAAGGCCGCAGTCTTACCCGTGCCGTTCTTGGCGCGGGCCAGGATGTCGCGCCCCGCCAGCGCCACGGGAATGGACTCCTCCTGGATGGGGGAGGGGGCCTCGAAACCCTTCTCATAGATGCCCATCAACAGCTCCCTGGGGGACCCGGGGGGGG